>NW_016161053.1:0-44713 GCF_001687245.7 Rhagoletis zephyria
TGGGCATGTCATTGGCGGTAAGCCCTTACCCACAGCATTACCTTCAAACAAAGGGAGAACGCATGAATAAACCGAATCCAGAGAAGCGAACAAAGAATGCCTTACAGAGAAACTAATGTAGAATGTCTAGATAAGTATATACTTATTTATATTAAATTGAAATCAGAAAATGTCTTAAAAGATTAAAATTAAATAAAATTTTTACAAATCAGTGTTTATACATACATATGTATGTAATAATATATTTAGATTTTACTTAAAAATCGGTATGAACATACATGCATATTTAATTAAGCTTAAAATTGTACTTCCTCACTCTGGTACTTCACTTCATTGACTGACTTCAACTTCGCTGCAAATTGAAGAAAGCAAAACATGATTTTTATGCGAGACTAATTTCCACAGAAAATAACGGTAGAAAAAGAAATTTTTGGATATTCATTCTATTTTTCAGCTGACTACGATGCAGCATTCTACTTTGCATTCCCCGAAATGAAGCAAAGAAGAAAATAAAAAAAAATATTGTAGGACATTCTACTTTGCATTCCCTTAAATGAAGCAAAGAAGCGAAGCAAGTAAAATATTGTAGGACATTCTACTTTGCGTTCCCTGAAATGAAGCAAAGAAGCGAAGCAAATAAAATATTGTAAGACATTCTACTTTGCATTACCGGCAATGCCTAAAAGAAGCGAAAACATTCGAAGGCATTATAACACAATGCCTTCTAGAATACGTTACCACTAAAAGCGATTACCGATTTTTTGCTGGGTATGGATTGCGAAAATCACTTTAAAGAAAATTTCAAAATATTGCCCAGTGGCCGATTTGAAGTGAAACTGCCCTTTAAAAAAGACCCATATGCACTTGGGTCTACATTTGAAATAGCTCAAAAACGATTCCTTTCATTAGAAAGAAGATTGCAAAAAACGCCAGAAGTTTATGACATGTATAAAGACTTTATGAATGAGTACATCACATTAGGTCATATGTCTCCAATAGAAAATATTGATTTTAATATGCCACATTACTTTATCCCGCATCAGTGTGTTTTAAGACCCGATGCCGCAACTACCAAGTTACGAGTAGTTTTCGATGCGTCATGCAAAAGTTCGACGCAAGTTTCACTAAATGAAACTTTGATGGTTGGCCCGACCATTCAACCAGAATTATTCAGTGCACTAATACGCTTTCGTTGTCGCAAATGGGCCATAACCACAGATATTACTAAAATGTACAGTCAAGTAGTGTAAAAAGTTTGTCGGTTTTCAAAAAATAAACACTAAGCCGAAGACTATATCTGATTTAGATTTATTGAAATAATTCTTGCTAGTACAAAGTAAACAATATGTATACATAGCTAGGTTAGCTGCAAAGCATATGTTTCTTACGTCAGATGAAGCCAGGGATGGTAAAACTAACCGAGCAGGGTCGCATTTTCTCGGACTTCGAACATTCCGCCCACCTTCGTCGGATTTGTCGGCGAAATTATTATAGTGCGCCGCCTACCGTCTTGAGCGCGGCCTGAGTTGTTCCTTCCTGTGAATCCATCGGGTCAATCTCGATGGGTAGAACCGAGATCTTTGATATAGGTCTTTTGATAAGACTGGTTTGCGTTCTTATAGTAACCACGCGAACTAATCCGTTTTCTCCAGCGTGAGCATCGGTTATACGACCAAGAATCCAGCACTTGGGTGGCAACCGTTCGTCTCGTACTAAAACGAGTTGGCCGCAGACAATATTTGGTTGTTGCGTGCGCCATTTATTTCGCGTTTGAAGTTGATGCAAATACTCGCAGGACCAACGATGCCAAAAGTTTTGGTGCATCTGCTTCATCAACTTCCATCGCTTCAATAAGCCATCCGCTTCGCCAAGGATGCACTGTTCTGGGAGTGACGTCACTGCTCTTCCGATCAGAAAATGGCCCGGTGTAAGCGCTGATAAGTCCTGAGGGTCATCGGACAGTGCAGAAATCGGTCGCGAGTTCAAACACGCTTCCACCTGTTTCAACACGGTATAAAATTCTTCAAATGTTAAGGTCGTAGTATGAATTATCCGCCGAAGGTGGTGTTTCATACTCTTGACGCCTGCCTCCCAGATACCGCCAAAATTTGGAGCACCGGGGGGTATGAAGTGCCATGTCAGGCCGATTGTAGAGCCGTAACTAGTGGCAGCTCGTAGCTGAGCTTTGAACGCACGTATCTCTTCTTGAATTAGAGCATTGGCTCCAATGAATGTTGTCCCATGGTCACTATATAAATCAGAGCCAAGTCCACGTACCGATACGTATCGTGTCAGCGCTGCAAGAAACGCTTCCGTTGTCATATCGCTGACGAGCTCGAGATATACTGCTCTTGTGGCCAAGCACACAAAGAGCGCCACGTAGCCTTTGTAGCTACGGTGGCCTCGACCTTTGGTTGTTCTTATGTTGAAGGGGCCCGCAAAATCCACGCCGCTGTGCATGAACGGCGGTGATGCATTGCAGCGGGCAGAGGGAAGATCGCCCATTAGTTGCGTCTGAGGCGAACATTTGTAGCGGAAGCACCTTACACAATTACTCGTTATTCGCTTAACAGCTTGCCGTCCGTCGATAATCCAAAACCGTTGACGAACGTACTGGAGTGTGGCTTGGGTGCCACCATGAAGGGTGCGCCGGTGAGCTTGTCTAATGACCAACATGGTGAGATGATTATCCTTTGGTAGTATGACAGGGTGTCGCTCTGAGAATGGAATATTTGCGTTCCTTAAGCGACCGCCGAGCTCTTGAACGTGATAGCTTGTATGCGCTTGATCCAAATATTCATGGCAGCCTCGCGCTCGCTCCACAAACACATCATGCCAGTGTCATGGGCCATACCTCGCGAGACCCGTATGAATCGGAAACACCAAGCAGTGATTACTAAAAGTCTTTCAAGCGTCGAATAGTTTTCCAGGATGAACCAATCAGAAGGAATGATGCGTGTCGTTGTAGCTTGCACAGGTTTGGATTCGGAGAGCTTTTCTGGTGCCTTTAGCAAAGGCTGTGGCCAGCTGGTTTCTGGTTGGCTAAGCCAGGAGGGCCCATGCCACCATAGGTGATGATCTACAAGCTGCGCCATGGTCAGTCCTCGTGAGGCACAATCAGCAGGATTGTCGGCCGTGTTAACATAACGCCAGTCGCTTACAGTAGTCACCACTTGTATCTGGCTAACACGATTCGACACGAACTCTTTTAGCGCTCCTGGATCGGATCGTATCCACCATATTGTAGTCGTAGAGTCTGACCACATATAAGTAGATATAGAGGATAGGTTAAGCGTATCTCTTACCTTATTCATCAGACGAGCAGCAAGTAAGGCTGCACATAGCTCGAGCCGTGGTACTGTAACTTTCTTTAACGGTGCCACTCGTGTCTTCGACATCAATAGGTGAATGTGGACGGATGATTGAGCGACAACCTTTAAGTACACTACAGCGGCGTATGCGTGCGTAGATGCATCTGCAAAGGTATGGAGCTCATAGGTTTCATTTTGCTGGGATGTATTAAGCCAGCGTGATATGCGTACTTCTGGAACTGTCTTAAGCTCGTTGCGAAAAGATATCCATTTCGTCTGCAAGTCTTCCGGCAGATTGTCATTCCAATCTAGGCCTGTTAACCACAATTTTTGAATAAACATTTTTCCACGAATAATTACAGGCGCCAGGAACCCAAGTGGGTCGAACAGCTTAGCCACGTCAGACAGCAGTTGTCGCTTTGTAAATGTGGTTACCGTGTAATCAAGCTTTAGTGCGTAGGTCAAGCAATCGTCTTTGGTAGCCCAGACGAGTCCTAAGGTGTTGTACTCTCCCTCTAGCTGAAACTCCCGTGAAGATTTAGTTTCAAGATCAACAGGATCAATGGTTTTCAGCACAGCGCTTGAGTTGGAATTCCACTTTCGCAGGGCGAAGCCACCTGCGCGGAGAAGGCCTTGCAGTTCTCGACGTCGTCTGGAAGCATCCTCGACATTGTCTGCCCCCGTTAGAACATCATCCACGTAGAACTCATCAAGCAAGATCTGAGCAGCGTCAGGAAAGTTACAGCGTTCGTCAGCAGATAGAGTGTGCAATACTTTAATTGCCAGGTATGGCGCGCAACTGGTACCATAAGTGACAGTTTTTAATCTGAAATGTGTTGGCTCTCGGTGCGAGTTAGGTCGCCAAACAATACGCTGCAAATCAGTATCTCTCTCGTCCACCAAGATCTGACGGTACATCTTGGCGATATCTCCAGTGAGCGCAATTCGGTATCGACGCCAATTTAGTACAACAGCAGTCAGGTCGTTCTGTAACTTAGGACCAGAGTATAAGCAATCATTAAGAGACTTACCACTGTTGCATCGTCTTGAAGCGTTGAAGACGACCCTTAATTTCGTTGTGCTGCTGGATGTTTTCCAGACGCCGTGGTGGGAGAGATAACAGATGGGCGTTGAACCTTCTTCTTCTTTAGTGATGCTGACCATATGTTGCAATGATGCCTACTCGTTGATAAATTCTTCGTACATATCTCGCATGACCGGATCTCGAGATAAACGTCGACGAAGATGATCGAGGAGAACAATCGCATCATGGTGCGTAGAGGCTAATTGCGTTAGATCAGAATCCGGTTTGACTGGTAGCCGCACAATATAACGACCGTCTGCAGCTCGCCGCGTAGTGCGGTTGAAGTAATTCTCGACGAATCGATCATCTTGCGTTAGTGCGGGCGTTGAATTAAGCTCTTCCAACTCCCAGAAGCTGCGAAGCGTTTGGTCGAGATCGAGTTGAGTGTGATAGCAGTCGATCACATCCCGTGTCGTTACGAAAGATTGATTAGCAGAACTGCCGAAAATTACCCAACCCAACCGTGTACTTTGGCCAATCAAAAGACTAGTTTTGCTACGCTGTATTCCGCTTAACAGAAGAGCAGCATAATCGGCAGCATTTAAGATGACATCAATCGGTTGCGGTACGTTCCAGGTGGGATCAGCAAGGTCTAACTCACTAAAGTGTTGAACATCGTTCGGTGCAATAGCTACCGTCGGGGTTCGGTTTCCAACTCGAGGCAGCACTAGAGCGATGCATGCAAGCTCGAAGTCGGATTTCAATGAACGTAGATTAAACGTTACTAGCCCCTTTGCTGTAGCCACTCTATCACCGTTAGCACCATTAATAGGTATCTTTACATTAGACTTCACCAAGTGTAACAAGTTGACTGCGGATTCGCTGATGAACGTTGCTTCTGCCCCGCTGTCCAGTAAAGCTCGTAAAACGACCTTGTGTCCGGACTTTGACTTAACCTCAATCAGGGCTGTGCCGATCAGTACCGGCGGCAGCATATTAGGGTCTTGCCTTGTTGTGACTGCGTTATGAGAGGATGCAGCCTGTTTGCTCGTACTAGTCGCGTTGAAAGCAAAGTAGTCGTGCAGCATTGTGTGGTGCTTAGCTTGACACGTCTTGCAACGGCGCTCGGAAGAACAAGCTGCTTGCTGGTGGCCGATGTGCAAACAGTTTAGGCACAGCTTAGCTTGTAGTGCGTAGTCATACCGTTCGTGCGGCGATTTATTGCGAAAAGCTTCGCAAAACATTATAATATGCTTACCGGAGCAGTTGGGACAGCGCCCAGATGTGGTATGATACCCAGAAACAGCAGAGGTGGTGCCTAACTTCTTTGGAGTATGCTCCTTTACGAAGGGCTTCGGCTCGGTGTAGCTTTGGACTATTTCCAAGGATTGTGTTCTACTGGTAAGAAACTCCTGCAGCTCCTTAAAAGTTGGAATATCGTCGTTCGACTTTAGGGAGAGCTCCCATGCTTTGCGAGTGGTGGCATCCAACTTGTGAGTAATAGTGAACACCAGCCAATCATCCCAATGCTCGATTGGCCGGCCCAAATGCTGCAGCGCACGTATAGACGACGTCACGCCATCAAGTAATGACCTCAGCGCAGAGGCAGATTCTTTCGGAGCACAAGGAAGTTTGCTAATCGCTGCTACATGAGCATTGATTATTATCCGTTTGTTCTCGTACTTGGATTGAAGTAGCTCCCACGCAACCTGGAAGTTAGCATCTGTCGTAGTGACGTTATCAAGCGCATTTTTAGCCTCTCCAGTAAGGCTATCCTTTAAGTATTGCAAGCGCTGTGTGTTTGAGAGGGATGCGTTAGATGTAACAATGGAGATGAACAAATCTTTAAACGGGAACCAGTGTAGGAAGTTACCATCGAATGGTGGAATTCGAATGCGTGGTAGTGATTGATTTACCGCCTGTGTTGGTACGAAGGACTGCGACATCGATGTATCAGTGACCGAATTCGTGCTGTCCAATAGATCGTGTAGTTCGCCCATGGTCTCGGCATAGACGCACTCCACTGCCTCGAAGTCAATAGATGTCGCAATGCCAGCTGCCTCCATTTCTTCAGGAGTGCACTCACTAACAACCTGGTCATGAAGACACACGAATTTTGCCCAATATTGCCCCAGAAGCTCCTTTCTCGCTTGCAAAAAGCCCTTTGTTTGCTTTGCTTTTGCGGTTTTGCGGGTATTTATTGCGAAATTTAAAATTGCCGTCTTGCTTGACTGCAGCTGCTTAACCTTCCTATCCATGTCTAATACCACCGTAGTGCGTTGTACGGCAATGTTTCTGCGAACGCTGCTGCAAATTAATTTCAGCAGCACGATGTTAAAGTGAGGTTATGTTGTAGGAGTCCCACCACACGTGCGTGCGGAGCAGATTCCGAAACTCGTTTTTTATGCGCAAACGCTGCCAATAACTTTTGCAGCGGAGTATCCAAAGCCGTGGATTCCCCGCAAGGGTTGCCAAAATGTAAAAAGTTTGTCGGTTTTCAAAAAATAAACACTAAGCCGAAGACTATATCTGATTTAGATTTATTGAAAGAATTCTTGCTAGTACAAAGTAAACAATATGTATACATAGCCAGGTTAGCTGCAAAGCATATGTTTCTTACGTCAGTTGAAGCCAGGGATGGTAAAACTAACCGAGCAGGGTCGCATTTTCTCGGACTTCGAACAAGTAGCCATTAATGACTAATGATAAAAGATTTCAGCTAATTCTATATAGAGAAAGTCCAATCGATCCAATTCAGAAGTATTGCCTGAATACTGTAACGTACGGTACAACGCCCGCTCCATTTTTAGCTATTCGATGTTTAAAGCAATTGAGCGACATATATTCAGACCAATATCCACTCGGTTGTAGGGTAATCCGAGATGAGTTTTATGTTGATGATATGCTATCTGGTGCGGACAACATAAAAGAGTTGCTACAAATTCAGGAAGAGGTCGTTACGATTTTAAAAGGCGGAGGATTCAGCTTGGCAAAATGGCACTCCAATTATCCAAAGTTGTTCCAAAACGAAGAAGGGGAGAAATCGTTGGAGGCGGACGAAACCTGCACAGTTAAGGCGCTCAGAGTCACTTCGTCCCCGAAAAAAGACACAATAAAATTTAAAATCGACCGAACTTCACTTGAAATAAAACCCACTAAGCGTAATATATTGTCAGTTTCATCACGTATTTTTGATCAGCTCGGTTTGCTATGCCCTCTTATTGTAAACGTTAAAATCTTATTACAAGAATTATGGCTATTAAAGTTGGCATGGGATGAATCAATTCCCCAAAGTATAGAAACATCATGGCAAAAATTGGCTCAAAATTTAGCACAAGTCGACAAAATGGAGGTACCACGCTTTGTAAATATGTTTCCCAATAAAAGTATACAAATTCATGGCTTCTGTGATGCTTCGCCACGTGCTTATGGTTGTTGTTTATATATTCGAAGCACACATGACAATGTTGTAACATCGCAACTGTTGACTGCCAAATCTAAAGTGGTGCCGTTAAAAACCAAAAGTCTCCCCCGTCTCGAACTTTGTGGCGCCTTGTTACTAACAAAATTATATAAAGTAATTGAGCCACTAATTCAGAGCGTTGTAATTGAAAGGGTTGTGTTTTGGTTTGATTCAGAAATAGTGCTGTACTGGTTGAAAAAGCACCCGGCCACTCTGTCTACTTTTGTCGCAAATAGGGTAGCTGAAATCCAGGAAAACGCAGTCAATGTTGTATGGAGACATGTACCGACTAAAGAGAATCCTGCAGACTTAGCCTCACGCGGATGTGATATTGACCAATCACTGCAACCTTTGTGGGTTGAAGGCCCAAGTTTCCTGGTAAAAGATTCGAGAAATTGGCCACAAAACAAGAAATTTGAGCTCGAGGAATCCAACACACAATTATAGCTAAAAAAGGCGAAAACCATACTAAACCTTGCAGTACAAGAGAATATAATTTTAAAAATATTTGACTCTTTGTCGTCCTTTAACAAAATTGTACGAATTGTAGCATATATTTACAGATTTATAAAGCCGTTCGCTAATACAAGGGGTACGGATATAACCGCCAAAGAATATAATTGGGCGTTTTTAAAAACAGTGGAAACCGTTCAGAAATCTGAATTTGCGGACATACTCGAGCAAATGAGGAAAGGCAACTATCCACCGGCAAATATTCGACGATTAAACCCCTTCATACAAGAGCACACGGAAAAGACCCGAAATTTATCTTTGCTGCGCGTTGGAGGCCGGTTAAAACACTCAGACTTTCCAGAAGACGTAAAATTTCCGTTGTTATTGCCAAAATCCTCTAAATTTGTACGTAAATATGTTGAGCACTTGCACCAGTCCTACTGCCATGCAGGTCCAAAGATTTTAGTTGGGTTAATGCGACAAAAGGTATGGGTCATAAATGCCAGAGATATTGCCCGAAAAATAGTTCGCCAGTGTATTCGTTGTTTTAAATTCCGCCCAAAACTAATGAGCCAAATAATGGGTGACTTGCCACCAGATAGATTGAGATCAGTTAGACCCTTTCTTATTTCCGGAGTTGATTTTTGTGGGCCTCTATACACCACCCACAAAATAAGAGGCCGACCGCCTTACAAATCTTACGTTGCCATTTTTATTTGTTTCAATTCAAAGGCTGTACATGTAGAGCCAGTCTCTGATTTATCAACTAATGCTTTTTTATCTGTTCTCAAAAAGTTCGTCGGACGTCGCGGAGTTCCTCAGAAACTATACTGCGACAACGCAACGAACTTCGTGGGCGCCAACACACGGCTTCAAGATCTCGCCAAGCAACTGCAGGACGACGACAAGCGGAGCGAAATTGGCGCGTTCGCAGTCGAGCGCGGCATGGAATTCGCCTTCATACCCCCACGCGCACCTCACTTCGGCGGGCTATGGGGGGCAGCCGTCAAGAGCGCCAAACATCTTCTTATGCGCGTCGTCGGCGACAATACCCTTACCTTCGAGGAGTTGGCCACCGTCTTGGTCGACGTGGAGGCAATAATGAATTCCCGCCCACTCGTAGGAGCAACAGACAACCCCAACGACGCCGAGGCAATAACCCCAGCCCATCTCTTAATAGGGGATTCTCTCATGGCCGAGCCCGAACCCCACGTTTCAACCGAGAAGCTATGCTATTTAGATCGTTAGCAGCGGCTCTCAACCCAACCTCGAAGTTGGCACTCTCGTGCGGGTGCACGAAGACAATTTGCCGCCCCAAAAATGGCTATTGGGAAGGGTAGTAAAAACCGTAATTGGCGCAGACGGTAAAGTGCGTGTTGCAGACGTTAAAACATCGTCCGGGGTCTGTCGACGCGCCATACAAAAATAGGCAATGCTTCCAACAAATATAGATTGAAGATCGCAGGTCCTTCAATGGGGCCGGAATGTTGGAGCACGCCTAGTTCATCATCGTAACCTTCATTTATTTTCATTTTTTTATATATACATATAGTATGTTCATTTTACATGAAATTCATAGCATTATCGATTTGCATATCGAACTCATTCCCATGGTGGCGCACGTGACAGTCATACGATTTCAATGTGATACAAAAAAGGAATACCATTTGTTTTCTTCAACTTTTTTGGGCCATTGTATAGCACATAATTAGCTCTATATTTAACCGAAAAATGAAATCAATCGAACTGCTTGGTCCTGAAATATAAGCATTTAAAGAGAGTGTCGTTACGTGACAAAAAATGGAAGTTGATTTTTTCATTTCTTACAAAATCGCAAAACTCTGCGAATTGTGGATGGCTATTTTGATGAAACTTATTTTGATATGATTTGGAGCAATTCTAGTTGTTTTTAGAGTTTTTTGAATTAATGCAAATTGTTTCAATTCTCTTTTACAACCCCAAGTGTGAAAGGTGACGTGACGTGGCGTCACGTGACATAAATTTCCATCGTTATATTTTCGTTAAGATTGCTTTTAAATGAATTTTCAACGCAAAAAAAACATGTATTTTATGTAGAATATACTTTATATTTTGACTTCAGCGCCAATTCAGGGTCAATTTATTAGAAATTTATGATTTATTATGTTTCAACCACATACGCCAAATTCGAACCAAATCGGACCATAAATACGGTTTTTCGAAATATCTCGACCTTGGCACCACCTAGGAAGACCATTTTATGCAAACATGATTCTACTTACATAGCCAGTATATATTTTAAAAAGCAGCCTAATCGGCCCGTAAATACGTTAGATATACAACTTTTATTTTTTTTTGTCGTGGTGGACCTTCCGCTGGAAACACCCATATGTATGTAATACTTCATATTTCTTGATATTAATATTTGAATTGTTAAACCTAATGCTCAATGTAATCTTTGGATGTAGTCTTTAAGTAGTATTTGCTTCTATATGTACATATGTACAACATTAAATGAATTGTATTATTTAAATACTACATACAGGGCTTTTCAGGATGTTGTGCTAATGATCTTGGATTTGCATTTATATTTGCAGTTACAAAAGAATTGAAGTATGCAAATTCATGATCACATGCACAACATCCTGAACAGCCCTTATGCATAGTTGCACAAACTTGTGCACTCTAAAATTCTTCAACTTTAAAACAGAGTATTTTTGTAAATAGTGCAGCCCTGCGTGGCCGCTGAATATACACTCACACTAGTATACATATATTATAGTACATAAGAACCATTTGAGGCTATGTACTTCTCTGACCGGACCGGTCAACACCACTTTTAATTTGCTCGCTCGTTTCCTCCAAAGTTCCGCCGTCGGTAGTGATTTTAATTAAATCTTTGTAGTTACGCGGTTAAATAAGTTTGTTTAGTTGTTGGTAGGAGCATACGACTGCCCTACAGTGCATAAATTTAAATTTGTTAAATAAAGTTTTACGAAGCGCAAACTAGCGCTGCGGCAATTTTCTCTATTTCAGACTGATATGCCATAATTTGCTTTATGTATGAATTTAATATATCAAGTCTGCGCTCTAGGTCTATCAGGTTCCACACTATTGTAGAATCATCCAGCAAGTTTTTAATGCGGGTTATATTTTTACGAGACGTGGCGCGTTGTTGCTTCAGTGCAGCAAGCGAAATTGCTGATGACTCAGCATTATCAGTGGATAGTGGCATTCTGAATTGTGTTTGTTTCAATTTAATCGAATAACTCAATAAGAACAACGAAATGAAGTGGTATCCAGTATACCTTTGATCCAAAAATACCAAACTGTACGCAATCTACTGTTTGGTTACAATTGGCTCCGATTTATTCATAAAAAAAAATTTTTTTTTTCAAAACGTTTCCAATAACCTTGGATTCGAACGAAACTCAGAATGGCGAATATATAAATCCAACAAATTGTTCAAATAATTTTCATTCACCAAGTTTTTCACAAATGCCACTAAGTCCACCTCAATCCATAACCTTCGGGTAAACCCGAACTACAATTCAAAATTTTAGTTTCAGAAAAGTGGTACACCCTAATATTGCTTTTATATCAAAGCTATTTAATATTGCCAACTGTACTATTTTTGCACTTAGAGCCGTTTGCGTATATATGTACACAAGTATTAACCGTACCAATTTATCGCCTGATGCCAGTTAACGGGCAAATTTTATTTGCCTATGTATGTACGGTATTAGCTGTACCTATATGATTACTTGCATATGTACTGATACACATATGTACATATAAATGTAAATATACCACCAAATCCCAGGTTCTTTTTTACTGTTTTTTGTTTACCGCAAGCAACTTTTGTATTTGCTACCGCCAGAGACTTGTCTAGAATTTAGCCGCAATTCACCGAATTTATATATATGTGTATATGTATGTACATATGTAGTATATGCAAGAATGATAGAATACAAGATTGCGCCGATCAGAGAGGATTTTTGAGAATAACTTTTCTGTGACGTCACACTGGTGCAATTGCGAGAGAGAAATGCCAAAACGTAAGCAAGAACGGAAGAAGAAGAAAAAATGTTGCAAGGAAAACGTAAACAAGTTGCACAAGTGTGACGTCATGCAAACAACGATTCTCTCAAATTCGTTAAGAGAGGAATAGCGGTCCGAGATCGGCGCAACTTTTGTATTCTCTCAATCGTGTAGTATATGCTTATGCATGTAACTGCACCGGTTATACGTATTTATATATCCCCGTATGTATGTACACATATAACTTTGCACCGGTTTTTATATTTCTATTGAGGTGCCGTTGAATTTACCGCAAGAAATTTTCCGCGATTTATCCAATCTTTTCCAAAAATATTCTAACGCCAGAATTTTTATCTATTCAAATTCTTTTTTCACAATTTATTCTTTAATTGCCACTTATAATTTCATACATGCAATGATTTAATTTACGTATACATTATAACACCACATACCTCATTGGTGCCCACACACATCTTACTTGCACCCGGAACCTGCGATAAAATCCACCGCCGAACCCACTGATTCGCAAGCATCCACAACACCTCCAACCGCAACCAACAGCTCCAAATTCGCCACCAAGATAGCGACAACAACAACAGCAACGTCCAAGTTCGCTACCTCGCTAGCGACAACAACAACAGCCTCCAAATCCTAGACAGAATCGCCCAATGCCAGCAGCCTTTGTCCAACGGGTACCAACGTACTGCGGACGCAATTAAATTGACAGAACACTGGAGTGTGTCCTGTTACGGTCGCCAATGACGCAGCGCTAGTTTGCGCTTCGTAAAACTTTATTTAACAAATTTAAATTTATGCACTGTAGGGCAGTCGTATGCTCCTACCAACAACTAAACAAACTTATTTAACCGCGTAACTACAAAGATTTAATTAAAATCACTACCGACGGCGGAACTTTGGAGGAAACGAGCGAGCAAATTAAAAGTGGTGTTGACCGGTCCGATTATCTTTTTACAATAATTCAGTTTATTCATTCCAGAGAAGTACATAGCCTCAAATGGTTATTATGTACTATAATATATGTATACTAGTGTGAGTGTATATTCAGCGGCCACGCAGGGCTGCACTATTTACAAAAATACTCTGTTTTAAAGTTGAGGATTTTTAGAGTGCACAAGTTTGTGCAACTATGCATAAGGGCTGTTCAGGATGTTGTGCATGTGATCATGAATTTGCATAATTCAGTTCATTTGTAACTGCAAATATAAATGCAAATCCAAGATCATTAGCACAACATCCTGAAAAGCCCTGCATGTATTATTTAAATAATACAATTCATTTAATGTTGTACATATGTACATATAGAAGCAAATACTACTTAAACACTACATCCAAAGATTACATTGAGCATTAGGTTTAACAATTCAAATATTAATATCAAGAAATATGAAGTATTACATACATATGTAAATACAATTCATGTGCAAACAAATATGAGTTCGATATGCAAATCGATAATGCTATGAATTTCATGTAAAATGAACATACTATATGTATATATAAAAAAATGAAAATAAATGAAGGTCACGATGATGAACTAGGCCTGCTCAAACACTCCGGCGCCATTGAAGGGCCTGCGATCTTCAATCTATATTTGTTGGAAGCATAGCCAATTTTTGTATGGCGCGTCGACAGACCCCGGACGATGTTTTAACGTCTGCAACACGCACTTTACCGTCTGCGCCAATTACGGTTTTTACTACCCTTCCCAATAGCCATTTTTGGGGCGGCAAATTGTCTTCGTGCACCAGCACGAGAGTGCCAACTTCGAGGTTGGGTTGCGGCCTGTCCCATATGGTTCTCGCCTGGAGATTGAGAATATGGTCCCGCTGGAAGGCGGACCAAAACCGAGCTTTCAGGGACGAGAGCCGCTGCCAACGATCTAAATAGCATAGCTTCTCGGTTGAAACGTGGGGTTCGGGCACGGCCATGAGAGAATCCCCTATTAAGAGATGGGCTGGGGTTATTGCCTCGGCGTCGTTGGGGTCGTCTGTAGCTCCTACGAGTGGGCGGGAATTCATTATTGCCTCCACGTCGACCAAGACGGTGGCCAACTCCTCGAAGGTAAGGGTATTGTCGCCGACGACGCGCATAAGAAGATGTTTGGCGCTCTTGACGGCTGCCTCCCATAGCCCGCCGAAGTGAGGTGCGCGTGGGGGTATGAAGGCGAATTCCATGCCTCGCTCGGCCAATTCCGCTCCGCTTGTCGTCGTCCTGCAGTTGCTTGTCGCAGTATAGTTTCTGAGGAACTCCGCGACGTCCGACGCACCTTTTGAGAACAGATAAAAAAGCATTAGTTGATAAATCAGAGACTGGCTCTACATGTACAGCCTTTGAATTGAAACAAATAAAAATGGCAACGTAAGATTTGTAAGGCGGTCGGCCCCTTATTTTGTGGGTGGTGTATAGAGGCCCACAAAAATCAACTCCGGAAATAAGAAAGGGTCTAACTGATCTCAATCTATCTGGTGGCAAGTCACCCATTATTTGGCTCATTAGTTTTGGGCGGAATTTAAAACAACGAATACACTGGCGAACTATTTTTCGGGCAATATCTCTGGCATTTATGACCCATACCTTTTGTCGCATTAACCCAACTAAAATCTTTGGACCTGCATGGCAGTAGGACTGGTGCAAGTGCTCAACATATTTACGTACGAATTTAGACGATTTTGGTAATAACAACGGAAATTTTACGTCTTCTGGAAAGTCTGAGTGTTTAAACCGGCCTCCAACGCGCAGCAAAGATAAATTTCGGGCCTGTTCCGTGTGCTCTTGCATGAAGGGGTTTATTCGTTGAATATTTGCCAAGGATAGTTGCCTTTCCTCATTTGCTCGAGTAATTCAGATTTCTGAACGGTTTCCACTGTTTTTAAAAACGCCCAATTATATTCTTTGGCGGTTATATCCGTACCCCTTGTATTAGCGAACGGCTTTATAAATCTGTAAATATATGCTACAATTCGTACAATTTTGTTAAAGGACGACAAAGAGTCAAATATTTTTAAAATTATATTCTCTTGTACTGCAAGGTTTAGTATGGTTTTCGCCTTTTTTAGCTGTAATTGTGTGTTGGATTCCTCGAGCTCAAATTTCTTGTTTTGTGGCCAATTTCTCGAATCTTTTACCAGGAAACTTGGGCCTTCAACCCACAAAGGTTGCAGTGATTGGTCAATATCACATCCGCGTGAGGCTAAGTCTGCAGGATTCTCTTTAGTCGGTACATGTCTCCATACAACATTGACTGCGTTTTCCTGGATTTCAGCTACCCTATTTGCGACAAAAGTAGACAGAGTGGCCGGGTGCTTTTTCAACCAGTACATCACTATTTCTGAATCAGACCAAAACACAACCCTTTCAATTACAACGCTCTGAATTAGTGGCGCTATCTTGGTGGCGAATTAGGAGCATACGACTGCCCTACAGTGCAAACTAGCGCTGCGTCATTGGCGACCGTGACAGGACACACTCCAGTGTTCTGTCAATTTAATTGCGTCCGCAGTACGTGGGTACCCGTTGGACAAAGGCTGCTGGCATTGGGCGATTCTGTCCAGGATTTGGAGGCTGTGGTTGTTGTCGCTTGCGAGGTAGCGAACTTGGACGTTGCTGTTGTTGTTGTCGCTATCTTGGTGGCGAATTTGGAGCTGTTGGTTGCGGTTGGAGGTGTTGTGGATGCTTGCGAATCAGTGGGTTCGGCGGTGGATTTTGGCGCAGGTTCCGGGTGCAAGTAAGATGTGTGTGGGCATCAATGAGGTATGTGGTGTTATAATGTATATGTAAATTAAATCATTGCATGTATGAAATTATAAGTGGCAATTAAAGAATAAATTGTGAAAAAAGAATTTGAATAGATAAAAATTCTGGCGTTAGAATATTTTTGGAAAAGATTGGCTCAATCGCGGATAATTTCTTGCGGTAAATTCAACGGCACCTCAATAGAAATATAAAAACCGGTGCAAGGTTATATGTGTACATACATACGGGCATATATAAATACGTATAACCGGTGCAGTTACATGCATAAGCATATACTACATATGTACATACATATACACATTTATATAAATTCGGTGAATTGCGGCTAAATTTTAGACAAGTCTCTGGCGGTAGCAAATACAAAAGTTGCTTGCGGTAAAAAAAAACAGTAAAAAATAACCTGGGATTTGGTGGTATATTTACATTTATATGTACATATGTATATCAGTACATATGCAAGTAGGCATATAGGTACAGCTAATACCGTACATACATAGGCAAATAAAATTTGCCCGTTAACTGGCATCAGGCGATAAATTGGTACGGTTAATACTTGTGTACATATATACGCAAACGGCTCTAAGTGCAAAAATAGTACAGTTGGCAATATTAAATAGCTTTGATATAAAAGCAATATTAGGGTGTACCACTTTTCTGAAAATAAAATTTTGAATTGTAGTTCGGGTTTACCTGAAGGTTATGGATTGAGGTGGACTTAGTGGCATTTGTGAAAAACTTGGTGAATGAAAATCATTTGAACAATTTGTTGGATTTATATATTCGCCATTCTGAGTTTCATTCGAATCCAAGGTTATTGAAACATTTTTGAAAAAAAAAAAAATTAAATTTTACGAATAAATCGTAGCCAATTGTAACCAAACAGTAGATTGCATACAGTTTGGTATTTTTGGATCAAAGGTATACTGGATACCACTTCATTTCGTTGTTCTTATTGAGTTATTCGATTAAATTGAAACAAACACAATTCAGAATGCCACTATCCACTGATAATGCTGAGTCATCAGCAATTTCGCTTGCTGCACTGAAGCAACAACGCGCCACGTCTCGTAAAAATATAACCCGCATTAAAAACTTGCTTGATGATTCTACAATAGTGTGGAACTCGATAGACCTAGAGTGCAGACTTGATATATTAAATTCATACATAAAGCAAATTATGGCATATCAGTCTGAAATAGAGAAAATTGAAATGAAATTGAGAGGATTTGTGTGTCTCGGTCAAATCCAAATTACTTTCGTTGCTGGGAAGTAATAGAAGAAGGGACAGCTCAATGATGGAAACAACCCTCGGAATAACAATGCCTCCTGTGACTCGTTTGCCTAACCTGAAGTTGCCAACTTTTAACGGCAAATATGCCGATTATAAAAATTGTATAGGAACATTTAACAATTTAGTTCATGAGGAGCAGTCACTTACGAATATAGAAAGGTTCAACCACTTACTAAGTTGTTTGTCTGGCGAGGCTCTTCACACTGTTAAGGCATTTCAAATTACGGAAGAAAATCATCCGCAAGCATTAGAGCGACTGGCTGAAAGGTACGATAAGAAGTGCCTCATATTTTTTGACAGTGTAGAACAAGTGTTTACCCTTCCAAAAATTTCTCACCCAAGTGCGTCACTCCTCCGCAATGCCGTTGATACTATCTCGGCTATATATGATTCGCTTCATTCGTTGGGCAGCGAAAAAGATATAACCAAAGCACTATTTATTCATTTAGGCATGTCAAAGGTCGATGGGGCTACACGAGCAAAATGGAATGACCAACTTGATTATTCGAAACTTCCCACTTGGAATGAATGTACTAAAGTTCTTATAAGGCGTTGCCAGTCTCTAGAAGTAAATGACCATAAACAAAACAAGCCCTTTTTTAAAGAAACTAAATCCTCAGAAAAGCGGTCGGAAAAGTCCTCATTTAGTATAACAGAATCCAATGCCAATACTAATAAATGCTCGTATTGCAAATCAAAGGGCCATTTAATTACCAATTGCGGTTCATTTGCCAATCTAATTGTTACAGATCGTTTCAATTTTGCAAAGAAAAATGCGCTCTGCATTATGCTTAAAAGTTGGTCACAGTGTGTCTACTTGTCGTGCCGTGCGATGTAGGGTATGTCAGCGACCACATAATTCACTATTGCATAAATACCAGGTGGCTTCTGCCACGACAACTGGCATGTCTAGTACTGCTCAGGCTGCATCGAATATCGCTTCTACAACCCATCGGGCTAATAGTGCAGTTACTCATGTTTCAGTCTCAGAAGACGTGGTTATTTTAGCAACGGCCGTTGCCCAAATCAGAAGCCAGAATGGTGAATATGTGGTAGCGCGGGCTTTGCTAGACTCTGGGTCGAAAATAAATGTGATAAGTGAAGAAACGGCACAAAGACTTAGACTGAAAAAGGAGCGTAAAGAATTGCAAATTGCTGGCGTAGGCTAAATTGAGGCTAACATTAAGGACAAAGTTTCGACATCTATAAAATCTCGAATAAATGAATATGAGGCATATGTTGATTTGTGGGTCATTAAGTCGATTTCCGGGTACCAGCCCGAAGGCAATATTGCAACAGCAGATTGGAATATTCCTCAGAATATTGAGCTAGCCGATCCATACTTCTTTAAGCGTCAAAGAATGGACATTTTAATTGGAGCCGAAATTTTCTTCAGTTTACTGTCAGTAGGTCAAATAAAGCTGAATGCTGAGTTAATAACGCTACAAAAGACTCAGTTAGGTTGGATTGTTTCAGGCAAATGTAAAGCTAAGCCAAACATTACCAGAGCTATTTGTGATCTGGCGGTTGCCAATGCTGAAGATTTTGTTATGGAAGACGAAAATGTAGACAAGACGCTGCAGAAATTCTGGGAAATAGAGGAGGTAAAAGGTTGCGAATCAAAATGTACGCCAGAGCATATGAATTGCGAAAATCACTTTAAAGAAAATTTCAAAATATTGCCCAGTGGCCGATTTGAAGTGAAACTGCCCTTTAAAAAAGACCCATCTGCACTTGGATCTACATTTGAAATAGCTCAAAAACGATTCCTTTCATTAGAAAGAAGATTGCAAAAAACGCCAGAAGCTTATGACATGTATAAAGACTTTATGAATGAGTACATCACATTAGGCCATATGTCTCCAATAGAAAATATTGATTTTAATATGCCCCATTACTTTATCCCGCATCAGTGTGTTTTAAGACCCGATGCCGCAACTACCAAGTTACGAGTAGTTTTCGATGCGTCATGCTAAAGTTCGACGCAAGTTTCACTAAATGAAACTTCGATGGTTGGCCCGACCATTCAACCAGAATTATTCAGTGCACTAATACGCTTTCGTTGTCGCAAATGGGCCATAACCGCAGATATTACTAAAATGTACCGTCAAGTAGCCATTAATGACTATGATAAAAGATTTCAGCTAATTCTATATAGAGAAAGTCCAATCGATCCAATTCAGAAGTATTGCCTGAATACTGTAACGTACGGTACAACGCCCGCTCCATTTTTAGCTATTCGATGTTTAAAGCAATTGAGCGACATATATTCAGACCAATATCCACTCGGTTGTAGGGTAATTCGAGATGAGTTTTATGTTGATGATATGCTATCTGGTGCGGCCAACATAAAAGAGTTGCTACAAATTCAGGAAGAGGTCGTTACGATTTTAAAAGGCGGAGGATTCAGCTTGGCAAAATGGCACTACAATTATCCAAAGTTGTTCCAAAACGAAGAAGGGGAGAAATCGTTGGAGGCGGACGAAACCTGCACAGTTAAGGCGCTCAGAGTCACTTCGTCCCCGAAAAAAGACACAATAAAATTTAAAATCGACCGAACTTCACTTGAAATAAAACCCACTTAGCGTAATATATTGTCAGTTTCATCACGTATATTTGATCCGCTCGGTTTGCTGTGCCCTCTTATTGTAAACGTTAAAATCTTATTGCAAGAATTATGGCTGTTAAAGTTGGCATGGGACGAATCAATTCCCCAAAGTATAGAAACATCATGGCAAAAATTGGCTCAAAATTTAGCACAAGTCGACAAAATGGAGGTACCACGCTTTGTAAATATGTTTCCCAATAAAAGTATACAAATTCATGGCTTCTGTGATGCTTCGCCACGTGCTTATGGTTGTTGTTTATATATTCGAAGCACACATGACAATGTTGTAACATCGCAACTGTTGACTGCCAAATCTAAAGTGGTGCCGTTAAAAACCAAAAGTCTCCCCCGTCTCGAACTTTGTGGCGCCTTGTTACTAACAAAATTATATAAAGTAATTGAGCCACTAATTCAGAGCGTTGTAATTGAAAGGGTTGTGTTTTGGTCTGATTCAGAAATAGTGCTGTACTGGTTGAAAAAGCACCCGGCCACTCTGTCTACTTTTGTCGCAAATAGGGTAGCTGAAATCCAGGAAAACGCAGTCAATGTTGTATGGAGACATGTACCGACTAAAGAGAATCCTGCAGCCTTAGCCTCACGCGGATGTGATATTGACCAATCACTGCAACCTTTGTGGGTTGAAGGCCCAAGTTTCCTGGTAAAAGATTCGAGAAATTGGCCACAAAACAAGAAATTTGAGCTCGAGGAATCCAACACACAATTAAGCTAAAAAAGGCGAAAACCATACTAAACCTTGCAGTACAAGAGAATATAATTTTAAAAATATTTGACTCTTTGTCGTCCTTTAACAAAATTGTACGAATTGTAGCATATATTTACAGATTTATAAAGCCGTTCGCTAATACAAGGGGTACGGATATAACCGCCAAAGAATATAATTGGGCGTTTTTAAAAACAGTGGAAACCGTTCAGAAATCTGAATTACTCGAGCAAATGAGGAAAGGCAACTATCCACCGGCAAATATTCAACGATTAAACCCCTTCAAACAAGAGCACACGGAACAGGCTGACTTGCCACCAGATAGATTGAGATCAGTTAGACCCTTTCTTATTTCCGGAGTTGATTTTTGTGGGCCTCTATACACCACCCACAAAATAAGAGGCCGACCGCCTTACAAATCTTTCGTTGCCATTTTTATTTGTTTCAATTCAAACGCTGTACATGTAGAGCCAGTCTCTGATTTATCAACTAATGCTTTTTTATCTGTTCTCAAAAGGTTCGTCAGACGTCGCGAAGTTCCTCAGAAACTATACTGCGACAACGCAACGAACTTCGTGGGCGCCAACGCACGGCTTCAAGATCTCGCCAAGCAACTGCCACGACAAGCGGAGCGAAATTGGCGCGTTCGCAGCCGAGCGAGGCAAGGAATTCGCCTTCATACCCCCACGCGCACCTCACTTCGGCGGGCTATGGGAGGCAGCCGTCAAGAGCGCCAAACATCTTCTTATGCGCGTCGTCGGCGACAATACCCTTACCTTCGAGGAGTTGGCCACCGTCTTGGTCGACGTGGAGGCAATAATGAATTCCCGCCCACTCGTAGGAGCTACAGACGACCCCAACGACGCCGAGGCAATAACCCCAGCCCATCTCTTAATAGGGGATTCTCTCATGGCCGTGCCCGAACCCCTCGTTTCAACCGAGAAGCTATGCTATTTAGATCTTTGTCAGCGGCTCTCGTCCCTGCAGGCTCGGTTTTGGTCCGCCTTCCAGCGGGACCATATTCTCAATCTCCAGGCGAGAACCAAATGGGACGGGCCGCATCCCAACCTCGAAGTTGGCACTCTCGTGCTGGTGCACGAAGACAATTTGCCGTCCCAAAAATGGCTATTGGGAAGGGTAGTAAAAACCGTAATTGGCGCAGACGGTAAAGTGCGTGTTGCAGACGTTAAAACATCGTCCGGGGTCTGTCGACGCGCCATACAAAAATTGGCAATGCTTCCAACAAATATAGATTGAAGATCGCAGGTCCTTCAATGGGGCCGGAATGTTGGAGCACGCCTAGTTCATGATTGTAACCTTCATTTATTTTCATTTTTTTTATATATGCATATAGTATGTTCATTTTACATGAAATTCATAGCATTATCGATTTGCATATCGAACTCATATTTGTTTGCACATGAATTGTATTTACATATGTATGTAATACTTCATATTTCTTGATATTAATATTTGAATTGTTAAACCTAATGCTCAATGTAATCTTTGGATGTAGTGTTTAAGTAGTATTTGCTTCTATATGTACATATGTACAACATTAAATGAATTGTATTATTTAAATACTACATACAGGGCTTTTCAGGATGTTGTGCTAATGATCTTGGATTTGCATTTATATTTGCAGTTACAAATGAATTGAATTATGCAAACATGCACAACATCCTGAACAGCCCTTATGCATAGTTGCACAAACGTGTGCACTCTAAAATTCCTCAACTATAAAACAGAGTATTTTTGTAGATAGTGCAGCCCTGCGTGGCCGCTGAATATACACTCACACTAGTATACATATATTATAGTACATAACAACCATTTGAGGCTATGTACTTCTCTGGAATGAATAAACTGAATTATTGTAAAAAGATAATCGGACCGGTCAACACCACTTTTAATTTGCTCGCTCGTTTCCTCCAAAGTTCCGCCGTCGGTAGTGATTTTAATTAAATCTTTGTAGTTACGCGGTTAAATAAGTTTGTTTAGTTGTTGGTAGGAGCATACGACTGCTCTACAGTGCATAAATTTAAATCTGTTAAATAAAGTTTTACGAAGCGCAAACTAGCGCTGCGTCACTAACATTATTAAATTATTTTTCATATTTGTATAAAAGCGCGGGGTGAAACCCGCGGGTAAAAGTAGCATATATATGTAAGCAGGTATTAGTAACGATATAGCGGTCGCCTGTCATCAGCTACCGACTTTTGTACTCTGGTCGGTCTTAAGCGGTAGTTCGTGGGAGTCAGTTTCAAAGCCGTTGTCGAAGAAGAAGTATTTGAGCTCAGCAGTTGTTCGCCGTCGTGATAGGTCGCCCGGGTGTTTTTCTAATTTGATATACTTTATAGTACTAAAATACTTAGCACTTATGAACTTTCCACATTAAATTAATATCTTATAATATCTATTACTTTGCTTCAAATAAACATTGTTACATTTGGGGCCTCAACCGGGCGCTAACCGAACGAATAGTTAAACGTAGAGGTGACCTTTATACAAAAAGCAAGCAGAATTTCGAGAAAGAGAATTACGCAAAATTAAACGTAGAGGTGACCCCAACACAAAAAGCAAGCAAAATTTCGCAAAAGAAAATTACGCAAAAAGTACGAACTCAAATACCCCGCTAGAACGGTTCTTCACTTATGAGAGTAAAAGATCGACATCTCTTAAACGATAAAACACATACACATAAGTACTATTTCAGGCGCTCCGTTGCAAAAGGTCTAAAGTGTGAAAAAAGGTTGAAGTCAGTAGAACAGTTGAAACAATTCGCCGCGAACGTGAAGTGGGAGAAAGAGGTTGATAAACGAAACATAAAGAGTGCAGAAATGCCAAAAGAAATGGAAAGCAGTTCTAGCAGCAGCAGTGAAAATTATGTGGCTGACCCCGAGTTAAAAGAACTTATAAAGCTTATGGCGTTGAAATTACAGAAAGAAGACGAAAACAAAAAAGTTAGCATATCAGTTGATAATTTCAACAAAATAATCCCCGACTGTGACGGCCAGTCGATACCTATTAAACAATGGTTTGATAACTTCGATCAAAATGCGGAAGCTTACGAGCTCACACCAAAACAAAAATATGTCCAAGCTCGGGGCAAAATGGTAAAGGTGGCTCAATTGTTTCTAGAGTCGGTGTCGGTCAGTGATTACGAAACACTAAAAGAGCTGCTGATTCGCGAATTCCACAAAGAACTTAGTAGTGATGACTTACACAAAAAACTATCTAATCGTAAAAAGAAAGACTGTGAAAATTTTCATGAGTACATTTTAAACATGAAAAAGATAGCATGTTGTGGAAACATCGAAGACGCGTCGGTAATCCGGTATATAGTGGATGGGCTGAAAATCCAAAACGAGGACAGGTATGCTTTATACAGTGCAAAAAGCTTTTCAGAACTCAAAGTACAGTACGAAATTGTAGAAAGAATGCAAATTGTAGAAACAGTGCGGAAAAATAACAAAATTAGCGAAAGAACTAAACAAGAAAGAGAATATAAATCAAATATTAGGAAGGAACATTGTTTTAATTGTGGGTCTGTGGATCACAAAAGAGCCGATTGCAAAGACGAGCCGAAGTGTTTTCGCTGTAACAAAAGTGGACACATATCAAAAAACTGCACGTCAAAATCGCAGACGCAAAACAGCGTAAACGTTGTACTTGATAAAAGTAGGCTTAAATCGATTGTGCTGAATGGTGTCATACAAGCCAGCAGACAAGATCTTCGAATGTCCAATCACGATGAAAAAAGTATCTGAAAATATAACGCCTTTTCGTCACTCGCCCAGCCGGTTGCCTCCGCATCAACAAGAAGTTGTCAGAAAGCAGGTTGAAAAATGGTTGCAGCAGGTAATAGTGCGACCATCATCATCAGATTATGCAAGCAGAGTGGTGCTAACGAAGAAAAAGGACAGTACATATAGAGTGTGCATTGATTTTCAAAAGTTGAACACAATGGTTCTGAAAGACGCCTTTCCAGTCCCGCTTATAGAAGATGTGTTGGAAAAGTTACAAAATTCAGTTTATTTTTGCGTTATGGATTTAGAGAATGGGTTTTTTCATGTGCCCATTGAGGAGGGCAGTAAGCGTTATACGGCGTTTGTTACAAAAGAAGGCATGTACGAATTCAACCGTGCACCATTCGGTTTCTGCAACTCGCCGGCTGTGTTTATAAGGTACGTAAATTTTATATTTCAAGACTTAATCAATGCAAACATCATGGAGCTTTATATGGACGACTTAATCGTTTTTGGGCCTACACCGGATGAATGGTTATCTAAACTGGGGAAAGTCTTATCGACTGCAGCGAACTATGGTTTGAAAATCAAATGGAAAAATGCACTTTTCTCAAACAGAGAATCCATTTTTTGGGACACACCATAGAGGGCGGGAAAATTTGGTCAGGCGAGGAAAAAACTAGAGCAGTTGAGAAGTTCCCAATACCTTCCAACGTAAGAGGCGTACAAGCATTTTTGGGACTCATAGGGTACTTTCGAAAATTTATAAGGAACTACGCTAGCCTCGCACGTCCTTTAACGAACTTATTGAAAAAGGATACAGTCTTTAAAATACAAGAAGCGGAGATAAATGAAATTAATTTACTTAAAAAAGAACTTACACGTGGCCCTGTCCTAAAAATTTATGACAGAAATTGCACACAGACGCATCAAAGGACGGGTTCGGTGCGACTCTACTACAAGTCATCAACGGTGAACGACACCCTGTATTTTTTTGGAGTAAGAAGACAACAATAGCAGAGTCCAAACAGCATAGTTTCGTTTTAGAGGTAAAAGCGGCTTATCTAGCGGTAAAGAAATTTCGCCATTATTTGCTAGGTGTCAAATTTAAACTAGTCACAGATTGCGTGGCATTCAAACAAACAATGGCTAAGAAAGAGGTTCCACGGGAAGTGGCACACTGGATATTACATTTTCAAGACTACACGTATGAAGTTCAACGCCGATAAAGAAGTAGGATGAAGCACGTAGATACATTAAGTCGATATCCAGGAGCAAGCGTAATGACAGTGGCAACCGAACTTACAGCAAGGTTACACAAATCGCAACAACAAGACGAACATGTAAAAGCAGTTTGCAAAATTTTGAGCAGCACTCCGTACGAAGCGTACAAGATGAAAGGCGCTCTATTGTACAAAACTGTTGACGGAAACGACCTGTTAGTAGTTCCTAAAGTTATGGAAGCAGAAATAATACGAAAAGCTCACGAATCAGGTCACTTCGCGGTGCAAAAAACTATGCACATAATCCAACAAACGTATTTTATACCCCATCTTGAGAAAAAAGTTATGAAGATTATAAGCAACTGCGTTAGCTGTATTATACACAACAGAAAGCTGGGAAAGAAAGAGGGTTATTTACATTCTATCGACAAAGGAAGTCGCCCGTTAACTACAATTCACATCGATCACCTGGGCCCGATGGACGCCACGTCAAAGCAATACAAATACATATTCGCAATTGTTGATGGATTCTCGAAATTTGTATGGCTGTATACTACCAAATCGACAGGGGTGAAGTCCTACCAAAGCTAAGCGAATGGTCAAATATATTCGGTGACCCATGCCGAATTATAAGCGACAAGGGAACCGCGTTTACGTCACAGGATTTTGCATGCTACTGCCAGGACAAGAATATAGAGCATGTGCAAACAACAACGGGAGTCGCGCGGAGCAACGGGCAGGTCGAACGCGTTAATCGTTGCGTCCTTCAAATTATCGCGAAGCTGTCGGCCGATAACTCAGCAAAATGGTATAAGCATGTGGCGAATGTGCAAAAAGCTATCAATTCCTGTGTTCATAGCTCAACAAAGTTCTCACCATTTGAACTATTGATCGGAGTAAAGATGAAGAGCGACAAGAACAACAATTTACTAGAGCTATTGCGCGAAGAGATGGTGGTAGCGTTCGATGAAGAAAGGCAACAAATGCGCGAGGAGGCGAAGCTGCAAATAAGCAAAGCACAGCAAACGTACAAAGCAAACTACGACAAAAAACGTAATGCAGAACTTCAGTACCAGCTAGGAGATCTAGTAGCGATCAAAAGAACGCAATTCATCGCAGGGAAAAAATTAGCTACCGAATACTTGGGCCCCTATAAAATAACAAGGGTCAAGCGAAATGGCCGCTACGACGTCCAAAAAGTAACGACTGGTGAGGGGCCAATAAACACAAGTTCGTCTTGCGACAACATGAAGTTGTGGAAATATGTAGAAGACAACGAAGATTTATCATCTGAGGCAGATGACGATCAGGATGGCCGGGTGTAAGCAGGTACTAGTAACGATATAGCGGTCACCTGTCATCAGCTACCAACTTTTGTACTCTGGTAGGTCTTAAGCGGTAGTTCGTGGGAGTCAGTCTCAAAGCCGTTGTCGAAGAAGAAGTATTCGAGCTCAGCAGTTGTTCGCCGTCGTGATAGGTCGCCGGGGTGTTTTTCTAATTTGATATACTTTACAGTACTAAAATACTTAGCACTTATGAACTTTCCACATTAAATTAATATCTTATAATATCTATTACTTTGCTTCAAATAAACATTGTTACATATATAATGTGCAAAAATTATACATACGCATTATGTATATGCTAAATTTTAAAAAGCTTGGGTTACAACATTCTTAACAGAATTTTTTTCCAAGCGCAAAGTCAATTTCATACTTAGAATAGAGTCTATTAAACTCCCTTAAAGCTCTATTAATTGGAGAATTTAAAGCATAATTAGACCGAGAGAATAACGGAGAATTCTAGATGATACGTTGAGGTTAATTAAACTCAACAGCTGCGGACAATCAATACTTCCCACTAAAATGTCTGTAATGAGCGTTAATGATAGAATCCTTCTTCTGTTCTCAAGAGATTTAAGATCTATAAATTTACATTGAGCATCATACGTAGGCAATGGATCTTTGAAATTTAAGGAACGCAAAGCAAAACGCATAAATCACTTCTGGACACGTTCAAGGCGATGCGAGTGAACCGAGTATATTGGATTCCAACTAATATACAAAGATTTTAGAGTATAAGGATCCGTAAAATTAGTGTTATTTCGGCGAATAAAAGCTAATAATGAATATGCCTTGGGTAATAAATAATTCAGATGAGGTACAAACGAAAATTTAGAATCAAATACTACACCTAGGTCTTTTACTTTCTTTACCACGCTAAGACGCAAATTGGAGAGAAGGTAGGATGCAGGTATTGTGGAGTTTGACTTAGAAAAAGTTGCTACAGCACACTTACTAACGTTTAGTAACAAATGGTTTCTTAAGCACCAATCATTTACTGAGTCAATATCATCGGAGTTTCTTAGCATCACACGAATTCTTAACTTTTTGAAATAGTTTAAGATCATCAGCAAATAAAAGGCAACGGGAGTTCGTTAAATTGTCTGCAATATCATTTATGAACAAAACAAAGAGCAATGGTGCTAGAACACTACCCTGTGGTACACCAGAGGTAGCAACAAAAGATCTAGAGTGAACACCTTCAACGCTGACAAAGCTTATTCTTTTATCCAGATAAGACAGCAATAAGCTGGAGTGAAGGCCAATTTGGGACAGTTTTTTAATAAGGATGCCATGGGATACTTTATCAAACGCCTTTGGAAATTCCGTGTAGAAAACGTCAACTTGGTGACTTTCTTGAAAGGCTGAAATACAGTACTCAGAAAATAAAGTCAAATTCGTAATGGTGGAACGGCCAGCAACAAAGCCATGCTGGAAGGGCGAAATTAAGCTGGAAACACTGTAATACAATTTATCTTTAACAATTAATTCAAAAAGCTTACTTATAGTTGTAATCTTAGGAATCGGACGATAAGTGCAAACATTGCTTTTGTTTCCTGCTTTAAGGATTGGAGTAATGAACGAAACTTTTGAATCATCGACAAAAATTCCGGACTTCAATGATTTGTTAAACATTAATTGGAGGTGTCTCGCAAGGGTGTTACACCATTTTTTCAAAATATAAGCAGAAACCCCGTCATTATCTGATTTCAAAGACATTTTTAATTTTGAGATACCCAGAATAATACTATTACTAATAAAGACTAGGTCTAAAGTCCTATTCAGATTATTAACATAGCAGTTTATTTGAATCAAGTGTAAGAATGAGAACGTATCTAGCACATACGATTCAATTTCATTACAAGCATTAGTTGGAGTTAAAAAAAACATCGTCACGAGCATAATTCCAATCTAACCTGCATAAGTTGTAATCACCTAAGATACACATATGATATTCACTACTGAACATAAGTGATAAGTTTTTAATATTATCCATGTGAAGCTTGTAGAAGCCAAACGAACTATTTGCAGGAATGTAAGATACGCAGATAACCACGTGCTCCTTAGCACCAGGAGCTAGTACGCAGAGCTGATCGAGGAGCGAGTCATTGTTTGGGAATTCAATCAGCACACCGCCATCTCTTTTACGGCCTGTCTTAATGGCATCACGACCTTTTCGAAAGACATGAAAAAGCTTCAAGTCAAAAAATTCCTCATCGAAAAACTGATCATTCAGCTAGGTCTCCGCAATGACGATAACATCATATTCCAATTTCGAAGATTGTATAAAAATAGATTCAGATTTAGTACACAATCCAGACACGTTTTTATATAATAGCCAAATGTTTTATTGGTTGGGTGCCTTTGTCTGTAGTTTTTGAAAAAACTTAAAGGGTCTGACACAAACGTCCATTGGCCATAGTGCAGGATTAAGCATCATTCCATAAACTGATGATGGGGCACCCAATTTGAAATTGATTCTGTTATGCGAGGTTACATTATCAGATTTTTTAATCAACACATGGCACGGCAATTGATCTTCATCAATACCAGCATAATAATAATAATAATAGATTGGCGCTTACACAAATGTTAGTGTTTGGCCGAGCTTCTCCTCCGATCTGTGGCGTGCGCCTTGATGTTGTCACACAAAGCGGAGGGACCTACAGTTTTACGCCGACTCCGAACGGCGATTGTATTTTTATGAGAAGCTGTTTTTCATGGCAGAAATACAATCGGAGGTTTGCCATTGCCTGCCGAGGGAGGACCGCTGTAAGAAAAAACCTTTTTTTCTATATTTTTAGCGATGTTGCTTTGACCAGGGTTTGAACCGAGGTGCTGCGGAGTGGAAGCGCGCACTGCTTACCACTACACCACAGCGGCCGACAGCCAGCATGCTTAGCAACATATTTAGTGATGTCAGTTTCCACAACAGTATTCATGAATGAAGATAAATGTAACCATTTCTTGCGTATAACTACATTAATTTCGCTAGTGTCATTCGAGCCAACAACAATTGGATTTTTACGCTACTTAATTTTACTAGCCACAGTATTCCAATCAGAGTTATTAGGAACATATGAAGAGCTTAAAAGCATATTTTATTCATTCACCGCGCGTGATTGGGTAACAGGCAGGGGCATATGAACACTTCTGGCGATAGAAAATGCAGCTATGATAGAAGAAGAGCTTTCCTTTCCATACAGTGGTGTATCAACACTGTTCTCAGCAGGCGGTAGTGAGCAAGCATTAACATCAGCAGCAGCTGCAGCAGCAGATGCATATGAGGAGCTTAAAGCACTCTCAGAGACAGAGCGAGCGACGTTACCATTACAACCAGCAGCAGCAACAAAATTAGAAGAAGAGATGCAATTGGTATGCTTAGAAGGTCTTTGAATACATTGAAGGCCATTTATGTTATCATTGGGTTTAGCAGCGTTCGTACAAAAGTTATTGTTTGTATTTGTTGTTTTATTTTTAGGAGCAGCAGGTACAGTTAGCACAGACATTTTATTTGATACGGCAGCCGATTTATTATTAATAATAAGCTGCACTACATTACTCTGCAGACCTTTTCCTTCATGAAGAAGTGACCTATTAACTTTATTTAGTTGTTGTAGCAGATTGTCTACTTTTTGTTGCAAACTTTTTTTGTCACCGAGATCAGAGTTTATAAGCGTGAGCATTTTAGAGCTTTCAGTTTTTAGAGTAACAATTTCATCAAGCACGGCTTGTAGAGTTATTGTAACATTATTTTCACAATTCTTAGTTTCGTTATCTCCCCTTAGTTGCGCAATATTATCATTAGAGGGAGCGTTCGTATCCCCCGTATGAGCAGGAGGAGATGGGCAAATAGAACCTCGATGCCCACAAGCTTTGCAGAAGAAGCATTTACCTTATGAGAGCAAAAAATCGAGATAATTTTGCTGTATACCAACACATTAAAGATGAAAAAGCTCTTTGCATTTAGCACATTGCACTTTCTGTCCAGCACGGTTAACTTTTTGACCACATAAGCATGGCATTTTAAATTAATTATAACAATGCGAATTGAGTCTGTGTCTCATTTAAAGATTTATCCTTTAAAAGAAAAATAACTGTTACACCAGCGAATATATTTAATAAAATGGAAAAGCACAGAGCGAAAACTAACACGTCCGCACTATCCGACAGCAGCTATTTCTATTTAGTATGTGAGGGTGAAACCTCGCAGAAATGGCTGGTGGGTTAATGCTGCAATCGCCTCCATCTCGTTAAAACCCTGGCAGCTCTTCAAGTAGGTTTAATACACATCGCGATTTAGTTGACCGCACAGGTCCAGTTGAGATTTACTCCTGGATTTGCGCAGTCTTGGCTCTGAACACAATATCCCATAAGGACTTGTGACATCTCCCGCGATAGCCTGTTCCTTTGAGAGAAGAGAACTTCGGAACATTTGAAGCGGCTGTGCTACGTGTTGAGATAGCGGCTAGCAGCGGAGACCCAATAGAATTGAAATGATCAAACAAACAACACAGACAAATGCAACATATTTAGATGTTCTCGAGGAAGAATTCAGCGCATCCAGAAAGAGCAGTGGAGTTGCGCACTCTTCGCCACAAAGTCCTCTGCAGGCAAAAGCCGGCACCACGAGCATGGAGAACGCTGCCAACGTGGTGCAGAATGCTATAACTTTCCAAACGACAACTCGGATGGTCGTCATCAAACACAAACTGCTGCAAAAAGCGACAAGAATATCACCGCAAGTTTGGGAAAGGCAAGGAAAATGTGTGCACTGCCATTGGCCCGCTTGGAGACGCCAGTATCTTCACTAGACGTTTACGTCTAGAAATTCGGGGCATGGACTGCCTAACCACGGTCCCATGGAATTAGGCGACAAGATGAATGGCCAACTTCGCATCTCTCTCCCCGCTGTAAATTCGCGAGAACAAAGAATGGGCGTTGAAGAACTGAAGAAAATTGGAAGTCGCGAGTAGGTTGGCTTATCTGCCGTCTCTGAGAGCGCACGGATGTCCAAAGGTGTTTCCGTTGTCTGGGATATGGCCACAAATAGCCGGCATGCAAAGGCCTAGAGAGAAGCAGGTCATGCTGGAAATGTGGTTAGCAGAGCCACATAGCCTCTGCATGTAAAGAAAGCCTAAGCTGCTGCTTGTACTCGGCGGGAGATGGTCAGAAATTTTCCAATCACCTGCCCGGGTCGGGACATTCAAGGCCCTGGTTGAGGCTAAGACAAAGCTTGGGCGAATATGATTAAACTCATACAAGGCAACATGAACAGGAGTAGGGCAGCTGATGACCTGCTGGACCAATTGGTTCTTGAAGAAAGAGCAGACGCTGTCATCATCAGTGAACCATATAGAACAAAGGAAACCTAGCATGTTGAACAATCAGGCTCGGCCGCGATATGGGTTGCTAACCCTAACCGTCACGCAGAGAGCAGCGTGGTCGAACTTTGCTACGTCTGGGTTAAAATGGCGCAAATCACTCTGGTGAGCTGCTACATGTCGCTAGAGAAAATCTCGAATGTCTTGAAGATGAGTTACGTAATACAACTCTACACTTAATTGTTGCTGGAGATTTCAACGCAAGAGGCGTGGAATGGGGTATGTCCCAAACAAACGCCAGGGGAATACAGGCCCTTGAAATGGCAGCCCGCATTGGCCTGACCATCCTCAACACCGGAACGATCCCTACATATCGAAGGCCAGGTTTTGGATACTCTATCCCTGACATAACCCTGGTTTCAGAAAGTCTTCTTCGAAGGTCTGACGGATGGAGAGTGATGGAAGACCTGAGTGGTAGCGACGATAACTACATCACCTTCAATGTCACTGACACAACGCGACAACAAACACGAAGTATTCCTCGCAGCAAACCAGGATGGAACCCGTCTAGGGTCGATGTTCGCAGGGTCGACCCAACGGACGGCATTTCACCCACAACGGAAGAGATCCAGGCACCACTGTTTTCGGCAGACGAGCTAAAGTTAGCCCTGCGAAGCATGAAAGCCGGCAAGGCTCAAGGCCCCGATGGCATACCGGCGGAGGCAATCAAGTTAGCTGCAAAAACGAGCCCTAACCTCCTGCCTAACATGTACAATAGCTGCCTGAGGGCCCGGGTCTTCCCAAACCAATGGAAGAACGCGAGGCTGGTACTTATACCCAAGGGCAAAGGGGACCCAAACTCTCCTTCGTCCTTCCGGCCACTCTGCATGCACAGCTGGCAATATGATGGAGAGTGTGCTCAAAATACGCTTGACGTCAGTCATAGAAAGAGGGGGAGGCCTTTCACCTCGACCACATGTCTACAGGAAGGGACACTCAACTATAGGAGCAATTGTCGAAGTAGTCAAGCCTATACATAAGGCCGAAGAAGGCTGCCACCAGACGCGGCCAATAGTGTTGCTAGTCAGACTGGACGTCAAAAAGGCCTTCAACTCGGCAAGATGGGACGACATGCTGGAGGCCTTGAGCCGGTCATTCAAAGTTCGAACATACTTGCTAGATATGATCCGGGACTACCTCAGGGATCGTTGGCTTTTGTACGCCACAACACAAGGTCAGAGAAAGAGACGTATAACAGGGGGAGCGGCACAGGTGTCTGTACTTGGCCCGGACCTCTGGAAGGCCACGTATGACAGTCTGTTTCGCACGGAAATGCCGGAGAGCACCTTCCTTGTCACCTTCGCGGACGACGAGGCCGCCGTCATAACAGCAAGAAGCGTCCAGCTAGCACGGCTCAAGCTAAACCAGGTCATGCGCAACGTCAGTGCATGGATGAGCGATCACGGTCTGCTACTGGCTACAACCAAAACAGAGATCGTGCTCTTCACCAGGAAACGGATCCCAACAATTATAAATATGATGGTCGGACCTCAACTCGTGACAATTTCTAGGTCTACAAAATACCTAGGGGTGAAGCTAGACAGCAAACTTACATTCTGGGAACACATCCATGGAGTATGTGAAATAGCTCCGCAGAGCACGGTGGCTCTAAGCCGGCTGATGGCGAACATGGGCGGCCCGAAGCCATGCCGCAGGAAACTTCTGATGACAGCAGTCCCGTCGGTGCTCCTGCACGGGGCAAAAATATGGGCCGACGCATTGAATGTCGAAAAACACCGGTTTCAAATGGCTTCGGTCCAGCGCAGAGGGCACTACGCATTGCTTCTGCACACCGTACAGTATCCGTGAACGCGGTTCTGGCGTCATGCCAATTGACCTACTTGCTTACGAGCGAAAAGAGATATACAACCTCCCGAGATAGGTTGAGCAGCTGCCGCGTCAAGGGCGCGCGGGCAACTAACCCAGCAGTGGCAACAAAACTGGAACGCGAGCACATAAGTTTTATGGACGCACACCCTAATAGCCGAACTTCAAACATGGTTGAACAGACCGCATGGGGAAATCGATTTCTACCAGTCGCATTCCTCACCGGTCATGGTTACTTCCGAGATTATCGTCAAAAAATGGGAAGGCTGGACTCACCGTTCCGGTACTACTATGGAAACGTCGAAGATAACGTGCACCATACATTCTTCATTTGCGAACACTTCTTGACTTCGCGCAGAATGGTTGAACAGACCGCATGGGGAAGTCGATTTCTACCTGACACAATTCCTCACCGGTCATGGTTACTTTCGAGAATATCGGCACAAAATGGGAAGCTGGATTCACCGTTCCGTTACTACTATGGAAACGTCGAAGACAACGTGCACCATACATTCTTCACTTGCGAACACTTTTTGACTTCGCGCAGAATGTTGGAGGTAAGATACGGAGATATAACTCCGAACAACATAATTGGGGTAATGATCTCCTGCGCAGAAAAGTGGGAAGCGGTTGCGAGATACGTGGAATTCGTAATCCGCTGCAAACGAGAGGACGGATGTCTACTGAGGACACCCGAATGAAACGCCCCTACAAAAGAGCAGCCCGAGGCTTGAGCAGCGCGCTCCTTTATCTGAAGATATGCAGAAATGCGGTGCCAGATGCGGGATTCTTGCGCGTGCGGTGGCAGTTTGGGTTTTAGTGGGTAGCCCAACACGCTTCGGCGGGAGTCCCACACTCGCCCCCGGCCAGTGCATAAAGCATTTCCCTCTCCTACGAAAGAAAATCGTACACCTAGCGCTCCTACAAAAGTATTGGCCTGTAGAAAAAGCGTCGTAGAAAAGGGAGATGTGAGAATATACTGGGATAGACCAGTAACTACAGATAAGTGAATAGACGTAAACCGACCTGATATAATTACTGTGGACTAAATATCAAAAGTGTGCTGGCTTATCAATATAGCAGTACCTTTGACAACAAATTTAACTACAACATATGCACTTAAAATAAATAAATACATGGAGCTTGCCGCAGTGATAAAGAAAGTGGGGGGAATGAGAACTCTTCGAATACTCGCAGTAGTCATATCAGCCACAACCGTAGTACCAAAAACGACCATACAATATTCAGCGGAACTCTTTGTTTCGCAGATAATGTACAAAATAGTGAAAGCAACGGTTCTGGATACATACAGGATGGTAAGAAGGTTCCTTAACCAATTAAAGAGCGTAAATCAAGCAGACATCTTGATTAAGTATGTGTGTATTGTTAAGAAACACCAACTGTAGTTGAGAAATCCCAATAAAGATAATAATAATGGTAAGGGCTAAGCTCAGGACCTTACCGGGGTCACACGAGGCGGATCGTTAACGGCCTACTCCGGTAGATTAACTGCGAATAACCAATAAGCAGTCCCAGACCAAGAGCGGAAGGAGACGATGGCTGATATACAAGATCAGAAATGCTTGATGAAACTCCTGTGTCCGGGCGAACAGTTGCCGCCTACCAAAAAGCATCCCAGGATTGAGACCAGCTAGATCCTGCTCATGGCATACTGGAGCATGTATACGATTAGCTCCACATTAGGTTGGCGACAGCAGTATTCCGCCACTTTAGTATGTGAGGGTGACACCTCACAGATATGGCTGGTGGGCTAATACTGCAATCGCCTCCGTTAAAATCCTGGAAGGTCTTCAAGTACGTTCAATACACGTCGCCATTTAGTTCACCACAAAGGTCCAGTTGAGATTTACTCCTGGTTTTGCGCTGTCTTGGATCTGAACACAATATCCCATAAGAACTTGTGACAACCCTCGCGGTAGCCTGCTGCTTTCAGAGAAGGGAACTTCGGGACACCCAAACGCGACTGCGCTACGTGTGGAGATAGCGGCTTGAAGCTGAGAATTGAAATGATTAAACAAACAACAAAGGCAAATGAAACAGACGTACATGTTCTGAAGGAAGAATGCAGCGCATTCAGAAAAATCAGTAGAGTTGCGCGCTCTTCGCCACATACTCCTCTGCAGGCAAAAGCCGGCACCACGAGCATGGAGGACGCTGCCAACGTGGTGCAGAATGCTATAACTTCCCAAACGACAACCGGGATGGTCGTCATCAAACACAAACTGCTGCAAAAAGCGACAAGAATGTCACCGCAAGTTTGGAAAAGGCAAGGAAAATGTGTGCACTGCCATTGGCCCGCTTAGAGAAGCCAGTATCTTCACCAGACGTTTACGTCTAGAAATTCCGGGCGTGGACTGCCTAACCACGGTCCCATGGAATTAGGCGACAAGATGAATGGCCAACTTCACATCTCTCTCCTCGCTGTTAATTCGCGAGAACAAAGAATGGGCGTTGAGGAACTGCCATGCCGAACTCTCACTGATAATTGGAAGTGGTGAGTAGGTTGGATTATCTGCCGTCTCTGAAATCGCGCGGATGTCCAAAGGTGTTTCCGTTGTCTGGGATATGGCCACAAACAGCCGGCATGCAAAGGCCTAGAGAGAAGCAGGTCATGCTGGAAATGTGGTTAGCAGAGCCACATAGCCTCTGCATGTAAAGAAAGCCTAAGCTGCTGCTTGTAATCGGCGGGAGATGGTCAGAAAATTTCCAATCACCTGCCCGGGTCGGGACCATGCAAGGCCCTGGTTGAGGCTAAGATAAAGCTTGGGCGAATATGATTAAACTCATACAAGGCAACATGAACAGGAGTAGGGCAGCTGATGACCTGCTGGACCAATTGGTTTTTGAACAAAGAGCAGACGCTGTCATCATCAGTGAACCATATAGAACAAAGGAAACCTGGCATGTTGAACAATCAGGCTCGGCCGCGATATGGGTTGCTAACCCTAACCGTCAGGCAGAGAGCAGCGTGGTCGAACTTTGCTACGTCTGGGTTAAAATAGCGCGAATCACTCTGGTGAGCTGCTACATGTCGCCAAACGACACAGTCCTTGTCTTCAGGGAAAATCTCGAAGGTCTTGAAGATGAGTTACGTGATATCACTCTACACTTAATTGTTGCTGGAAATTTCAACGCAAGAGGCGTGGAATGGGGTATGCCCCAAACAAACGCCAGGGGAAGACTGGCCCTTGAAATGGCAGCCCGGATTGGCCTGACCATCCTCAACACCGGAACGACCCCTACATATCGAAGGCCCGGTTTTGGATACTCTATCCCTGACATAACCCTGGTTTCAGAAAGCCTTTTTCGAAGGTCTGACGGATGGAGAGTGATGGAAGACCTGAATGGTAGCGACGATAACTACATCACCTTCAATGTCACTGACACAACGCGACAACAAACACGAAGTATTCCTGCTGGAACCCGTCTAGGGTCGATGTTCGCAGGGTCGACACATCACTCCTAGCAGATTCCCCCAACGGACGGCAGTTCACCCACAACGGAAGAGATCTACAACAGGGCGTCTTCTGCTAAGCTGGTGGAAGAAACCATGCATTGCATACACCAGGAATGCAAAGCCTCAATGCCACAGAGGACAGCATAGTCAGGTAAAAAGCAGGTATACTGGGGGAAAGACCGATTTGCAGAGCTGCGAAGGGTCTGCCACAGAATGCGCAGCTTTGCAACGCGCGCTCGCGGCAGATCTGAGGCGCTGACCAGAGCAGCAGCTTAAAAAACGCAAGGAAATCACTTGGGGTCGAGATACAGAAGAGTAAACGAAACTGCCGGAAAGAGTTATGTGACGAAATGGATTGTGATCCTTGGGGCCAGGGGTACAAAATTGTCATGAAAAAGTTCCATACGCCATCGAAAGCGATGGATGAGTTCCGAGTAAAGAATAAAGTAGATTCACTATTTCCCACATACCCACTAAGAGAAGGTAGTGTTAGTTAAATACCAAGCCCAGGCACAACTGTTTTCGGCAGACGAGCTAAAGTTATCCCTGCGAAGCAAGAAAGCCGGCAAGGCTCCAGGCCCCGGTGGCATACCGGCGGAGGCAATCAAGTTAGCTGCAATAACGGGCCCTGACCTCCTGCCTAACATGTGCAATAGCTGCCTTAGGGCCCGGGTCTTCCCGAACCAATGGAAGAAGGCGAGGCTGGTACTTATACCCAAGGGCAAAGGGGACCCAAACTCTCCTTCATCGGTCCGGCCACTCCACATGTTGGACACAGAAAGCAGGATGATGGAGAGTCTGCTCAAAATACGCTTGACGTCAGCCATAGAAAGCGAGGGAGGACTTTCACCGCGACAACATGTCTCCAAGAAGGGACACTCAACTATAGGAGCAATTAGCGAAGTAGTCGAGGCGGCACATAAAGCCGAAGAAACCTGCCACCAGGCGCGGCCAATAGTGTTGCTAGTCACACTGGACTCCAAGAACGTCTTCAACTCGGCAAGATGGGATGACATGCTGAAGGCCTTGGAACGGTCATTCAAAATTCCGGCATACTTGCTAGATATGATCAGGGACTACCTCAGAGACTGTTGGGTTTCATACGACACAGCACATGGTCAGAGAAAAAGACGTATAACCGGCGGAGCGGCAAGGGCCGGACCTCTGGAATGCCACGTATGACAGTCTGTTGCGCGCGGAAATGCCGGAGAGCGCCTTCCTTGTCGCCTTCGCGGACGACGTGGCCGCCGTTATAACAGCAAGAAGCGTCCAGCTAGCGCAGCTCCAGCTGTACCATGTAATGCGCAGCGTCAGTGCATGGATGAGCGATCACGGTCTGCAATTGGCTACAGCCAAAACAGAGATCGTGCTCCTCACCAAGAAACGCATCCCAACAAGTACAAACATGATGGTCGGACCTCAGCCCGTGACAACTTTAAGGTCTACAAAATAACTAACACATTCAAGGAGTATGTCAAAAAGCTAATGGCGAACGTGGGTGGACCGAAGCCATGTCGTAAGAAACTTTTGATGACAGCAGTCCAGTCGGTGGTCTTGTACGGGGCAAAAATATGGGCCGACGTCTAAGATAACGTACACCAAACATTCTTCACTTGCGAGTACTTCTTGACTTCGCGCAGAATGTTGGAAGAAAGATACGGAGGCATAGCTCCGAACAACGTAATTAGAGTATTGATCTTCAGTGCAGACACGTGGAAAGCAGTTGCGAGATACATGAAATTTGTACTCCGCTGCAAACGAGAAGACGGATGTCTACCGGGGATATCCGAATGAAACGCCCCTACAAAAGAGCAGCCTTGAGGCTCGAGTAGCACGCCCCTGCATATGAAGACATGCAGAACTGCGGTGCCAGATGCGGGATTCTTGCGCAGGCGGTCGGAGTTTGGGTTTTAGTGGGTAGCCCAGCACGCTTCGGTGGGGGAAAAAAATCAAAAAATAATAATTTATAAAAAGTGAAACTTCTTAAAGGAGGTGTGAGTACCAGGTACACGAAATTCTATGTGTAAAAATATGTTTACGGCTGGGAAAAACGTTAGGTGATTGAGTTACATGCATAGGTTAGAAATTAAACAATACCTTCATTTCATTTTCTGATATATAATTTATTTATTCATTTTCCTGTAGCACCACCTTATATGATTTCGCCCTTCTAGCGACCTTGGGACCGCATTGTAATGGAAGTAACTGAACGGATTGAACTGTCACATAATTATCTATTGTATGTTTAACAAATAAATGCAAATGTTTCAAATGTTTTATTGCAATCAATAGATGCTTACGAATTCGCGATTTGTTACGATTCTCCCCATGCAATATAACCAAGGCACCAAGTAACGTACGCACTATTGTTTGCAAAATGCATTTATTTATTATTTTAAAGAAGACAAATTCCTTTGCTCGACATTTCTTCTTACTCGTTTTCTATCTTCCAAGGCGAACTCATATATTCTTATCACGAATTCATATATTCAGGTGGTAGCAAAAGTATAAAAACATAAAATTACCTTAAAATTATACGCACAATTATCACGTTTATGCGTAGTCCAATTTACGAAATCACTTCAAGGATCTGACTAAAAACTCAGTGCATAAACTCCATTTCGCGTATAATTGAAATCATGAAATGGTGTTCATGCACTCAATGTCTACCGAAACGCATGAAATTATTTCATGAATTGGCCTACGCATAATGGTAGTAAATGACAGAATGAATTACAAAAAACACATCATTTTGACATAATGCAAGCCTTAAGGCTCTGTTATGCATACTTGGCATTGCTTGAGAGTTGTCACATAAGGAATCTGTTAAATGAGCTTCGCGTGTAAGCGATTACCCAACGCACAGCATTACATACGTAAAAGTCTGTTGGTTTTTGATTTCTACGTAAAAATGGTATAGCAGTGCATGCAATGCCAAGTATGCATAACAGAGCCTTTAAACGTTGCGACCATTGGTTCGGATCGATCCGGAATCAAGTTGGACATTTCGCCCACAAACATTGCAATTTTGCGAGCAGTCTCATTGTAAAATCACATTTTTACAATTTCATAGCTTTGGCTTAAATTTATAAAATTCAACGAAAGAACGTACATATTTCGGCTGAGTGATCCAGTTACATAGTGAACAAAATAAATGCAGATTATAATGACTTGCCAGAAAATCAAAATTTGTTGATCTTTCATACAACCAGGACACAAATTCATTCAACAGGCCCAAAAACGGTACAGTCTAGAGCAAAACATCACCAAGTTGAACCAACGGTCGCTACGTTTATGGCTTTCTTTAAGAAACACCGGGGCGAAATTTTCAACTGCTCCTGTAACACTACCTTAGTTAAGTTCGTCTTGCTATCATCCTCACATATGTTCATCAGAGTACCCTACAAGAACAGTGATAGTCATTTGATTAATCATGTGTAACTCAATGGTGATGGAAATGTCAATCAAACACTCCCATCACGTTTTTAAGGTCAATGTGCAAAAAATGATGAAAACAAATGTATTCATGTGATTTTTTATCTTCTTTCAACTTATGGCCTTACTAAATGGTCTCTTTTTAACCAACGCAAAACTTGCAAATGTGTTTGTAAGTTAAATGAGAATGTGTTAGTTTCCATCACCCAATTCTTGTAAGGTATATCAACGACAGACGAATTCATACAAGGTGATAGCGGGAGCTCAAATTTACTCTTATATGCACAATGACAAACGTGAACAAATGTACAACAAACACATCATTTTTACAACCAGTAGGTACAATTCGCATTGATATCAACAAGCAGCGTTGCTAGCTCTAGTTAGATTTGTTTTCGTTTGCACTACATATGTGCAAACATTCATGTACACGAACAAACATATGTACATACATTTAAATATATGTACAACTATTCAAACATATTTATGTACGTACATGAAAACATTGCTGTCCATACCCAGCAAGAACGACCTAACGCATTCACCAATACATAAGCTAAATTGCAACTCTTAACCAATACTACTGCGCAGATATTTTCTATTCTCAATGAAGGTTAAAAGAAGCAAATGATATGTCGCGGTTGGCACCCAGCAAGAACAACCTAACGCATTCTCCAATACACTTACAAAATTGTCAATAAAAACCAACACATTTGCATATTAGCGATATCCATATGCCATTCTTTACGTTATATAACACGTTATTAATCGCATAATAATATTTGATTGAAAAGAGACAACTACATATAGTATAATATAATAGCGAATTCCATGTGAAAGAAAGAGAAAACTACTCACACTTGAAACGATTATGCGTTAGATTTCTCCAGGAGGCCTATGTAAAATTATGGAAAGATTTTGAATTTCTCACACAAACTTTTTGTCGTACTAGGCGTATATCACGCATTAGTTAACAGATAGGGTTCTTACTGGGTATGTACATACATATGTATGTCTGTCAGTCTTTCAACGAAGCCTGTTCGTTTCATCATAAATATACCCATACAAACGTATGTATATACATACCCAGTAAGACCCCTATCTGTTAACTAATGCGTTATATACGCTTAGTATTACAAACAGTTTGTGTGAGAAATTCAAAAACTTTCCATCATTTTACGTAGGGCCCCTGGAGAAATCTAACGCATAATCTTTTCACGTGTGAGCAGTTTTCTCTTTCTTTTACATGGAATTCGCATTGTATTATCCTATATGTAGCTGTCGCTTTTCAATCAAATATTATTATGCGATTAATAACGTGTTATATAACGCAAAGAATGGCATATGAATATCGCTAATATGCAAATGTGTTGGTTTCTACTAACAATTTTGTAAGTGTATTGGAGAATGCGTTAGGTCGTTCTTGCTATGTATGTACGAATGGGTGTCGGTACAACAAGCACACTTGCTTCATTCTAAGGCATCTAGTATCGGGATTCGAGATACCGAATCCCGGGAGTCCCGAGCCCTTTTTTGAGTCCCGAAAACCCGGGATCAAGCCCTCAGGATCCCGTGATCCCGGGATATAATTTTATTTACGACCAACTTAAAATAAAACGAGACTTAGACACTGTAATGGCATAAAATAATTATAAAATGCAACCCTGCAGATAATCAAATAATTTACTTATTGATGTGTATACATATTTAGTTTCGGTAGGGGTAAAATTTGCGAACCTGTAACGCATAGCCCAGCAGAAAATTTCCAAGGGCTAACATGTGTATTGCAGCAGCAAATTTTTAATTTCATTAGAAGCGCCCTGTGCTATTGCAAATGGTTGCATACATTTAGGCATATGCAGAGAGACTTCCGATTATGCAAACTCTGGCCATGCATACGGCTTTGTACCTATATGTGTGTATGAACCCTGCAAACCAAAGTTCCCGAAATCTTAAGGAAATCGTTAGGAGTATCTCATTTCTGTAACGATTTTTTTACGAATTTTCAAAGGAAATTATATGAAATGGTTGACACGAACTCGTAAAGAAATTTCTGTACGAAAAATAAAGAAAATTCTGGAAAAATTCTGAAAGATATTGTTCACAGAGCACCATTATTTTCGTTGCTTCACAGATTTTCTTCCGAAATTTCGTAAAAGAATGGAATTGTGCGTAATTTATTTCATTTTAGAACATTCGGCAAAAAATCGAATTAAATCTTAACGAATTCTTTAAAATTTCTTTACAATGCAGAATACTCTGAAAAAATGGTTTGCAGGGAACTCATCTGTTGCAGCTGGTTTTGATATTCGTAGATGGGTTTAGGCATATGTTTAGTAGTCTATTGATAAAAAAGCAAGGCGAAAATTAAAAAAAAATACTGAAATCATTTTAACTGGGACCGTTGATAACTGATGAGCATACATGAATATAAGTATAATATACATATGTATGGATGATCCAATAGATAATTTTCGTGTAAAATCCTGTAAAATGTTAAACAGCAAAATCACTCTCTGAAGTGAGAGTAAAAAGTGAATAACAGCAAAAAGTACGGGAACAAACACAGCATCGGGTAAAATCTTGCAACTTCATTCTCTACACAACTCTCCAAAAATCGCGATCATTTACGTGATTTTGGAGTACGGGATCATTTATCCTTTAACTTCCTGTAAGTTCGTGTAAAAGCTGATAAGTTCATTGAGTACTGGATCAGAGCTAATACAACAACAAATGAATTTAGCTTCCCATTTTGCAAACGGAAGATGGTATGTTATATGTAATCATGACTTTAACGTAAAGCTAGCGACAGACGAAGCAGACCACAGATTATATTCCGAAAAGAAAAACTAAATTTGGGAATATATACAAATAGAAATGCTTAAACTACAAGCTCAAAAACAGTAACTGATGCGGTGTTTTCAAGATATTTTAACGCACTCACAAATATATACAAGTATCATATTTTATCAATCTTACCGATGATTTCATCTATTAAAAGAATTAAATAAATAAAGTAAAAAAACCGTTTAATATACAACGCTTTTATAAATGGACTAAAAAGTAGAAAATAATATTTCTCAGTCGCACAGAATTTGTTTTGATAACTTTTGATTTTGAAATTTTAGCAAAAGTCATTATAAACAAAGCATTCGATTTCATTGACAATAGTCAAACTACATAACATTCTACAGCGAAAGTACAAATATGAGATCGATTTTAAGCGGTCGTTATTCATATGCCCACATACATTATTATTATTATTATTATGAGCCTTGAGCACTGCGACCTCTAAGGTGGTCTATTGTGCGTGGCCTTTTACCCTATATATGAAGGCTTTTAATATAAGCTAGCACTTCGGTGGGCTTTTTGTTCCATATTTCGAATGGATTAAGTGTTGTACCGCCTAGGTGAGCGAGTCTGCGTCTAGCGAGAGCAACACATTCACAAAGGATGTGTTCTGGCGTTTCTTCGTCCATCTCACAGAAGCGACAGACGCTCGTGTCTGAAAGATTCATTTTACTGAGGTGATAACGCAGGGAACAATGTCCCGTGTAGTACCCAGTGAGAGTTCGAAGGTCCTCCCTGCCTAGATTTATGAGCTTTTTT
>NW_016161053.1:55024-55978 GCF_001687245.7 Rhagoletis zephyria
ACCGACAAACAACTATTTCGCTCAACTTGAGCTTATTCTGCTATTTATTTAGGTAAGTACATACATATGTACACTTGAGTGTCGGCAGCCTTCACTCCTATCTTCTGGAGTGAAAAGAAATAGGTAAATACAATGAAGGGGAAACAAATGTTTATTTTGTTGCGGCTAGTACGCGACAACGCCCCCTTCCTCCTTAAAAAGAAAGCTTGCTTTCTTTTGTGAAATACCTATCTCCTAATTGTCCCTATATGGTCTTAACTCCTTCACGTTCCATGTCCCTTTATCTTTGCCTGACTCGTCTACCAGGACATAAGTCCATGGTGACACCTTCTTCTTCACTATAGAAGGTCCTATATATTTCGGCGCTAACTTCGCCGGGTGGTAATTTGCTGAATCAGATAATACAAAATTTTTCCACCAACCTAACTCTCCTGGCATATATTGCACAGCTCTTCTCCTAAGGTTATAATTTCTTGCTAACTTGGCGCTGGCCTCCTCTAACTTCACTCTAACGCTAGACCTATTAATTCTCTCCTGCTCTCCTAATGACTCGATATATCTCCTACTGCCTTCCAACGCCATTTCCCTACCAAAATTTACAAAGTNTAATTTCTTGCTAACTTGGCGCTGGCCTCCTCTAACTTCACTCTAACGCTAGACCTATTAATTCTCTCCTGCTCTCCTAATGACTCGATATATGTCCTACTGCCCTCCAACGCCATTTCCCTACAAAAATTTACAAAGTGTGGCGTGGCTCCTAACACTTCATGCTGCGCTGTTCTAATACAGCACGCTACCTTTGCTAATTGCTGGTCCCAACTCCTTTGGTTATCCGCTACGTAAGCCCTAAGCGTTGTCTTAATTATCTGGTTTATCCTTTCGGCCGGATTAGCCTGCGGGTGAAGGTGGGCGGTGTGCCGGATTTGGGTACCATACGCACCGCAGAGCCCCCGC
>NW_016161054.1:0-2602 GCF_001687245.7 Rhagoletis zephyria
TAACCTTCAATTAAATCTTAAAAATTTGTTTTTTTATTGCATTCTGTAAAGCCTAACAAACACTCTAAAAAAAAAATTGTGTAGATTTCCTACCTAAAAGGTTGGTTACTGATTTCCTACCTTATTATTCGCGAAATTNCATTTTAGGCTATATTTTTTCTCAGTCTTAACATTTTCTTACGGCGAACTACACAATTTTTTGCCACTTTTCCTACGGTCCCGCGTTTCCGCAGTAAATATATTATTTACATTTATGTTTCCTGATTAACCATATTATTTACTGCTAATCACTTCTTGAATAAATTACAATACAGAAAAAAGTCATCTGACTTCCAACTAATGAAAAGATAACTAAAATGCAAAACTGAGGGTGAGAGCAAAACTGTAACATTTGCCTTAATTTACATTTTTTCTGCTGGTTTTATTATTGTTGTTGGATTGACTTCAAATCTTTGTGAGAGAGGGAGTAGGGGTGTACCAATAAGAATATACAACAAAAGTATGAAAGTCGTTAGAACTTGGAAAGATAGCGGTGGCTGAAATAAAAAGTGTCACACCATGTTACAGTTTTGCTCGTCACTGTATATAGATTGGACTTGCACATTGTACATAAAGGAAGTACCTACATAACAAAATTAAAAAATAATGTTGTCTTTTTTTGCCTTTTTTCAAAGCTCATTTTGTCTTTTTTCCTGTTTTTAATGCCTTTTAAAAGCCTTACCCTGATTATTAACATCTTATTATCTAAGACGCTACATATCGGATGTAAAGCCGGAGGGCCACAAAAACAACTCGTACGCAGTACTAAGCTAAAATTTGAATACATTACAGTCGCCTCTATTCCGATTATCGGAACGACAATGACATAATCTACTACAAATTTTTATTCCTATTATCCTTTCGCAATGAAGAAGTATTGAAAACGTGTTAAAATCTACGACATAATTCAACGAAGGACTGGCGATGCGAACGACTTACGACAACCAGAATAGGGTCGATTAACGCTACACCTCGTTTCAAAATAAAAACCCAGCATATATCGAAAAGTTTTAACAATAACTTTGTTCGTATTTAATTTTTGTTATTTTTTAATAAAAAATTAGATCAATTTAAAATTGTGTGCAATATTTAAAAAAATCACCAAGCTTTTCTAAAAACATCGGTGAACCCTGCAAAAGTTTCGAGTTCGGGTTCGAGTCCGCGTCGTCGGGCAGCGGAGCTTTTTTTTCTTTTTTATTTAATTATATTCAACAATTTTTATGAGCTCGAAGCCGTATTAAGTGCAAACTTATTGTGGAAAAGCAACAATTATTTGAAAAAGTGGTAGAAGTGATAGCTATTTCGGAAATCACCACATTTCCTCATCAGACTTCTTTCAGTAGGATTCGAACCGACGATCACCACTGACTCAGCCAGTTGCCTACGCACTGTGCTAAGTTTGTCTTGTTAATTCTTGTTGCTTATTTTCCACTATTTCACTTTGCTAAGCCAACTACAATCAAGCGCAGCTATTCCGCTGCACAATAAGTTTGCACTTAATACGACCTCGAGCTCATAAAAATTGTTGAATATAATTGTTATAAGGCCATAAAAATAACAAAAACAAATAACTTAAGGACGAGCACACCTAAAAGTTAAACATTCTAATAATAGAAATATTAACAAAAACCAACAGAACCAACAACCACATGATCAAGTGAACTGTTTACACAAATATATGGAATTATATCAAACTAAAACAAATTGGGATTATAATAAATATTTATCATTAACAATAATACACTTTTTTCATTATTTTTAAGATTCAGATTAAAGTTTGCTCCGAAAGCGTAAACTCGTCGTAGAGTATATGTATGAATCTTCATTAGCAACGGATTCAATGAAGGCTCTCTACGAATTTCGAATTTACGTTCGTAACTATTCAGCACTTTCGTAGATTTCACAAAAATCGAAGCTGCGATGGATTCTGTGATAGCCCTGAATATACATGTTATAAAAATCTTTGATGTAAAAAATTTATTCGGTTAAAGTAAAAATATGTACATACAAAGAGAAAATGATACAGGTAAAACGCAAGTTTTTAAAAGAAATTGTAATATAAAAGTTTTTGAAATAATTTTATTTCAGACAAAATAAAATACAGTATTTGTATTTACGACTTTAAAACGAAACCTTCGCAAAACAAAAACGATCGTTATAATATATTCACTTTTTTACTGAGGAGAACAGACGAAATTAAAGAAATAACGGAAAAAATGCGTATTTTCAAAACTAAAAAAACTAAAACATTTGAGGATTTTCTCCCAACGAATTGTAGTGCGACCATATATGTAATACTTCTAACTATATTCGCAGTAAGCTAACTTCTCAATGTGTAAGCATTCCGAAATCAAAGCGAGATCAAAGCGGTTTTTGTCAATGTATTGTGTACTTGAGTGCCGTTTTTATACCCAAGCGCACTTGTGCACAAGGGTATTATAACTTTGTTCACATAACGGTTGTTTGTAACAGGCAAAACGAATCGAGATAGATATAGACAAATGTATACATAAATGATCAGAATGAAAAGAGAAATCGATTAAGCGGTGACTGTCTGTCCGTC
>NW_016161054.1:5753-17072 GCF_001687245.7 Rhagoletis zephyria
GAATGTGCGAATGCGAATGCGAATGTTAGGAATAATATTAAAAAAGCTATAATCAACTTAAGTCATCGTTTTTATTATTATACAGTGTTTTAATCTAGTAGTCAAAGTTCAATAGGGGCATATTATATTTCAAAAAATGTAATTTTGCTGCCTTTTCTCCCATGAGGCGATTTCTTAGAGGCTCGTATATAAGGCCGGTTGCACTGAACAATTGCTCACTTGTAGCAACTATCCTTAGCTATGAGGTGCCAAATTAATGATGAAAAAGTGCCAAAATGTATCAAACAGAAAAATAAAAGTGCCAAAAAAGGTGTAGCAATAAAATAAGAATCACATTTTCAAAACAAAAGTGCAATGATAAAATAAGATAAACCAGTTGAATAGCCTTCATAAATTATAAAATTTTAGTTGAGAAAAAGAAGTAACTACACGCAAAGGATTTCGCAAAAATGTATTGAAATTTTATTTTTTTACAAAAGTGCCATTTTGTGCCAAATTGAAAAATTTAGTGCCATTTGAAGTAAAATAGGACCAAAAATGCCACGGTTTGGGCCAAGTTGGCAGCTATTCACTTGGGACGCTGGCGTGTGGAGCGCTCAAATGTTTGCGGCCAGATCCGACAATTTGTCGTATTTTAGTTAGGCCTTCAATTAAGCTTTAATTTCACATTTTTTAATGTCTCCAGATTCTACATCTGAGCCTTCGCTTTCCGCTGGAGGAATCTAAAATTATTTCTAGGTTGCTTATAAGACTTTAACCGGTACTTTTTGAAGGCGCATCAATGCTGCTTGATATACTACTTAACCGTTTAGCGCCTGAAGGTAAAAGCCGGTTATTGTCCGCACCCTGCTTATACAGACTTAGAGCCAATTTCAACAAAATTATAGTGGACTCTTTGCCCATGTTCACATTCGCATTCGCAAAACATGCGTATCATTTGATGCGGATGCGAATGTCCAATGCGAATGTGTAAAATGATGCGAATCATTCGCATTCGTTATGCAAATATTCGCAACATCCTTAATACATATGTGTATGTGAATGTACATATGTGAGTTTTTACATATCAGAGTTCACTAAATTTTCAGTTTCCACTAATTGCTAGTGATAGTGCAAATTTTTTTCACTTTTTCTCCTAATGTTTAGTGATGAATTTCAAAATATAATTTTTTCCACAAATATTAACAATCGAATAGTAAAACTAAACTTCTTCGGCCTAGTGAAACGTTTTTTCTTCGCTAAAATTAATAGTTCAAAAATATTCCAACACTATTTATAGTGGAACACGAAAAGTTTTCATTAAATTAAAAAACTGAATTTACAGTTTATTGCATATCGTTATTTTTTCTTGAAGTATTTATTTTGCGTTACCAATACACATTTCAAATATAAACCAATTGAGAAGATTTTTAATAATGACTCAACTTCAAGATTTCCTGGTGAGTTAATTTTTCAAAACCTGGTGTTGTTAATCACGAACGCAACGCGAAGAGAATTAGCCAAATCGGACAAGTCGATCTCAAGATATGTATGATATTACAGTTGTGCTCAACTACTTAAGCCAGCGACATTTTAACCAGTTTTTGCTATTCTTCTTTTGTATCCTTAAAATTTGTTATTATTTTTTATAAAAGTATTGCTCATTAAACCATATAAATCTTCATTTGAAACTTTGCACAAAAATCATGAAATTAAAAAAAAATTCATGAATTTTCAAACTTTTTAGACATTTTTTCGGTAGCCAATAGCCAGAACTGGTAACAATTTTTAAAGTTTAGTGAAAATATATTTACCTAGTTGCAGCTTTTATGTAGTGCCCGTTCACATATTTCACTATTTATTATTAAATTTTTTGTGGCATTGAAAAAATTTTCTATCACTATCACTGGTGATAAATAGAGTAATTATAAAAAGTGAAATAGTTCTTCCAATATAGTTCTTCCAATATCCATATGTACTAGGGATGTTGCGAATGTGGAATTTTAGACATCCGCGGATGCGAATGCGTATGCGAATATCTAACAGCTAACATCCGCGGATGCGGATGCGAATGCGGATGTCAAGAATTTTTAAGAAACAATTAGAATCTAGCTTAATAGCGAGATCGTTGTCTAAAAATCGCTTACAAGCCAAACCAGATACATATATCAGGTTGTTCTAAAGCTTTTTAAAAAGAATTCTTCATTCTCATTGGCTGTTTCAGAATTTGGGGAATCTGTAACTTCACCAGCGTTTTTCGATTTTAGTTTTTGTAATTAATTTTTAATACTTTCTGCTGCGACTGGTTTGAAAAATTTGTGCTTATGGCGAGGTGGATATGGAAAATAAATTATTATTTTCCAGGAATGGAAATTTTTAATAAAATTCTGTTTTTAAAGTCGCAGCTGCCAGCTGAATCACCCTGTTTTTTATAAGCATTCGAATCTCAGATAGTTACGTAATTCTTATGTTATTAAAGGTCAGACCTATAGTTTTTTAATTATTTGAGCATTGCCAACAAACATTTAGGTTTGAGCTCAACTTGAGGTTGAGTTGAGAACTAAGGTATTTCTCAAATCTCCAACGTTGCTTCTTAACAGAACATCAAGTGGTGGATAATAGCGTTCTCAAAAAAAAGGAGGGGTATTCTCTGAGTCTTGCAAAGGCCTTGCATGGTGCACATATTGCACGGATTGCTCGGTAAAAACCGGTTTTCGTATGGGACAGCTTTGCAAACCGTGCAATCCGTGCACCGTGCAAGGGCTTTGCAAGACTCAGAGAATACCCCTAGGGAATTTTTCTTTGTATGAAAAAAGTACTGTTTCTCAAATTGAGAAAATGCTAGTTCTCAACTTGAACTGCAATGTAATTCTCCAATTGGTCTCAAAAATATCATTGAAATACTGAAATTGAAATAGTAAAATAACTTATTTTATTTAGATTATTTACTTTTTGTTGGTAATATTCCTCTTTATTTAGCTTTCGTTTTTCACTTGATGATTAAAAATTCGTTTTTTATCACTTTTTACGTATCTTCGCGTCTGTTAGAGATGAGTTGGAGAATTGTGTTGGATATCAACTTGAGAACAATGAATTTCTCCAGGGTTAGAGAAATATTTTTTTGGTGTTTATTGGGTCGATTCTCTTTACAGCCAGATGTTGATCACTTCCGCTGGAAATCCCTATTGAAGGAGCTTACCCTTTGACTTTAAATAGCAAAGAAGGGACAGTTTTACCACAGAAGTTTTTACCCAAGGATTCATTGTATATCCCTATGAACAGAGCACACTTTCTTCTTTTGTGTCTAGTACTTTTTGAAGATTGGTCCAAAAAATTCATAATAAAAAAAGAAACCAATGCAGGCACAGAAAAAAAAATTGTTAAAAAGACTATGTTCCCTTTGACGTACGTCAAAGGTCAAGTAGAAGTTGGAACTTGTATGACTGCCCATTGATAACGCGGTTATTTAGCTTAAGAAATAATATGTTCAGCGACATTTTTGTCAGAGTTGATATATATGACATATGACCAGCTTTGTTACACCAATACTCCCACGACCACAGGCAAAAATATTGCCCACAATTTGTCATTTTGTTTGCCATATATACGTTTTATCGGTGCACTTGAACAACATTCGCATTCGCAAAAGCTCCGCATCGATTATTGCGAATGCGAAAGCGAATGCGAATATTCGCACCAACCCTGATATGTACATACATACGTATTTGAACTTGTCGAAGTCGTAGTAGCTCAGATATATGGGTTTTGTTCACTTTTTATATATACGTACATATGTACATATTTATGTACATAATATGCGTTCGTATTTGGAGACTTTGTTTCGACTGTTTTCTTGTATGTATTTCATACGAATTTCTGCGTGTGCTTCCATTTGCTGATTATTTATTTATTAGAAGTTGGAGCCATGCCAAGAAAAACAGATTTTATTCTTCAGACTTTGAAGGTGGATAGTTTTCTTTCTTTGTGATTGCCTCCTAAGATGTATGTTTATGCTTTTGTTTTTACTGGATGTCCTCTGCTTTTTTTAGGTGAATAACAGATTTCTTTTAATCAAACTAAGAAACTTCATAGTTTTACTTGAAAGCATATTTGTACATTCAATATGCCCTCTATGAGTGCCAGGGACGCACATCCTTTAAGTCAAGGTTGTTCCAACGTCTGTTAAACTGCCACGGATGACACTGAGGAGGTTATGAATTTTGGAACGAATGTTCATCATCCAATGTCAATTTTGGTTTGTGGACAAACCGGTCTCAACGTTGCGCCATATTCCCAACAAAGATTTAGGCTAGAGGACTATTAAAGAATTATAGCATTCTTTACAAAAACAGACTAACGGCTCAATTCTGTATCAGTGACAAATTCTTGTCACAGTTTTTATTACGAAAAAATATATGAAAAAGTTTAAATTTGTCAGTAAAAAAATGTTTGTCACTGACAGAGAATTGGGCTATAAGTTCTCGATATCGAGAAAAAGCTCAGATATCTACACGCATTTTGACATTGAATTCGTGGTGGTATCTATGGTCTACTGTTTTTCTAATTATTCTCCAATCGAATTCTAACATACATACATAGTTCTCTAACCGGAAAAATGCATTAGAATACTATAAATAAAATCTCTCTCTAACATTACAGACTGTGTTTTGCTGGGTTAAGTGTCAGTTTTCAAAAAGTTCCAATAGCTCCCATTTCGTTATTTCTTCCGAACTGATGAAAAGATTGAACCCAATGGAATCCGACCTGTAATGCCCTTTGATGACACCCTTACTAGCGAATTTATTTAACTTCAAATGTTCGGTCAGTCTCTTTCTTGTTAAACCTTGGATATAGACATCTGTAGGCTTTACCGTCGCCCAGTTTGTCCGTAGGTAATTCTTTACGGCTATACACAAAGGGCTGAAACCCAAGTGATCTCCTGGGCAGTATAACTAAACTGTAAACTAAAATGTTCAAGCTCGGAATTTTTTGTTGCTGGAGTTAGTAAACTAAAAAGCGACAACTTAGCTACTCCAGTTGAACTTTGTAATCGATTAACTCGCTGAGTTCTTTGTGCGAAGTTGTTTCTGGGCTGAGGTAAAATATCCTCAATGGTTCAAATCCGTTAGTTCTATACATATGTATATACGTACGTCTTTAATTAAATATATTTTCTTATGTAGACTTCTTCTTGCGCTTAGAAAAGTTGGAAAGGTTTCCCTCTACATTCTGATCTCTAACTTGAAGATTACGCTTTGATAAAAAGATGAGCGAGCTCTTTTCGGCAATCATCTGCCATTGAACAACATTGACCTTTCCGGTCTGCAGTTTCTATTTTCAAAAACACATACATACATTCAAATCTAAGTATAAATTGAAATATATTCCATTACCAGCCATCAATCGTTTGTTCTTAATCAAAGAGATAAAAGTTTACTAAACAGATGTGGAAATGCGCCGAAAAATTAGCTAAGTAGATTTAATTGTTATTTCTATTGCGGACGTCATCACAATCGCATCAATATGAAATAAATTGTTTGTCTTTATTTCTTATGCATTAATACGTCGATATTTGTGTATAAAGGGGTAGGCATTCGAAGTGTTACTAATTAAAAATGTTATAATTTTGCCTATTTCGCTTTTTTATTCGAAAATATCAGTTCATTATAAGAACTATGAAAGGTCTAAGAAAAACGTATTACTGTTCGATATAATCATCTTTAGCGCAAATAATAGCAGCGAGTCTGTCCGGGAATGCTTCACAGCATGTACGAATGTGGTCTGGTGGTATTTTGCCCCTGTGGCGGCGAAAATAAATTTTCAAGGCTTTGATTGTCTCATATATTTTAGCTGATACTTTGGCCTTGAGAATGGACCATATGGAAGAATCCTTTGGGTTTAAGTCATGTGAATATGGTGGCCATAGTGTGAATCAATGAAGCTGGGAAGTTTTTTTCTAAAAAACGTTGAATTTCGCAAACTTTATGCGATTGTGACGAGTCTTATTGAAACGTCCAAAGATTTCTACCAAATTGTTTTCGTGCTCAAGGTAACAAAGCATTGTTAGCAGAGACCATAACGGTTATAAGAAATATAATTAAATATTGTTCTGTAATTATTACTGAACCATGAAAAAGTTGTTTTCGTCTCGCGGGACGCTTTTTTTTAAATGTAAATCATTTTCGTCATCTCATAATAATTATATCGACTTTTATTTTTTTCGTTTCGCGGGACGTTTATTTCAAGACGGAAATTATTTACGTCTTCTCATAATAATTATATGGGATGTTTATAATTTTTCGCCTCTTAGGACGTTTATTTCAAGTATTTCAAGACGAACATGATTTATGTGTTCTCATAATAATTATATGGGATTTTAATTTTTTTCATCTCTTGGGACGTTTATTTCCATACGAATATGATTTACGTCTTCTCATAATAATTATATGGGTTTTTTTCGTCTCTCGGGACGTTTATTTCAAGGCGTAAATGATATGCGCCTTCTCAAAATAATTATATGGGACGTTTATTGAATGAAACTTCTTAATTGAGTTCGGAGATTTGACGCTTTAAATATTTAACGCCACGATTGTTCATGTCATCAAATCTGCATCGTTCGTTCGATTTTCAAAAATGTGGTGTCAAATTAAATTGCCTTGCTTTTACGTGGTTTTAATTTATTTAAAGGGGTTGTCAGATGTTAGCAAATCAAATTCCAATAATCGAACTCGCAGATGTTTGCGTTTAATTTTGTGAAATTGGCAGTATATGTACCAAATCTATTAAGAGGAAACGTGGGACGTAAATCATTGTCATATTGAAATAAACGTCACGAGAGAGAAAAAAATCTCGCAAAAGTCACATATGATTATTATAAAAATACGTAAATCATTTTTGTCTTGAAATAAACGTCCCACGAGACGAAGAAAATAAAAGTCCCACATAATTATTATAACAAGACGTAAATCATCTCCGTCTTGAAATAAGAAAAGATGAAAAAAAAATAAAAGTCCCACGTAATTTTATAGGCTCATTCCATCTCAAATCACCCAGGCCGGGGAAAGTGAATTTAAGTTTGAGATAAAACTCACAGGGATTGTTCCTTGAACAATTTAAGGAGGCACGTATTTTTTCTTTTTGCTCAGAAATGCGAATTTTTCGAATAATGAATTTTTTTCTTTTTGAGTTCGAACGCTTCTTTTTTCCTCTCTTAATAGTAACTTTTGATGAAATCGTTTATAACTGCCGCAAAAAAGCAAGGATTTTAACGATTTTTTTTTTTTTAATTGCAAACATTGATCTACTGAATCGATCTAGTGAACTAAACATCAGTAATTGTTTATTAATAATTAATTATTGTTAATAAACAACAAAATTTTGTTTTTCAAATTGATTTTTTTCAAATTGTCACATCTTTTTTTTCTCTCAAACTTTTTTGTCTATTAGGGAATAGTATAAACTATTTGCAGTACGAGTAGCAATATGCTAAAATTCGTCGTTTTCGAGTTATAATTTTTTTTCTGAAAATGCACTTATATGATGCTAGCAGATTTTCGTGCCAGTTGAGGGCACAAAAATTGTTGCCCATTATGACAAAATTTCCTTGCTATAAATTTTTTGAGGTTGCCCGATCAGAGCCAAAACGAGAGACGAGAAAAATAAAAATCCCATATAATTATTATGAAAAGACGTAAATAATCTCCATCTGAAAATAATCATCCCAAGAAACGAAAAAGATAGTATGTACTCGTAAATAATTATTATACGAAGACGAAAAGATGTCTCTTAACAAGGTCGAAGCTTTTGATCTCAAATATTAGAATAATAATTATTTTGGGTCTCTGATTGTTAGAAATATTTTTACGGTAGATTTGTTGATTTACTTTTACGTCCTGTTCAATATAAAATGGCACTAGGCGACATTCGTGCAACATGTGAAGCATTCCCGTACAGACTCGATGCTATTACGCGCGCTAAATATGGCTACATCGGACGTAATACATTTTTCTTAAACCCTGACTAGTTCTTTTGATGGGCTGATGTTTGATGATGATGTAACACTTCGATTGCCACAGGGATACAGGTATTTCATAGCCCTGGGTAAACTGCCGAAAAAGTAGTACATATATGTGTATAAGGAGAAAAGAAGGTTTAAATTTGCAATGAAAAACTGGAAACCAGTTGGACATAAATGCTAGTTTTTGTAATAGTCCTAATTCGAAGCTTTCCAAAATCGGACATCATGTTTTACTATTCGAAATACAGCCTTTTTGTAAACCACTGAAGTCGAATAAGATAAGATTTTTTTAGGAAATTTTCAAATTAGGACCCGAGTAAACAAAACTTACCCCATATGTTCACATGTCGATCATCTGTCAACAAAGTGAACTTTCGTTTTACAATAGTAAAAGAGGAATTACAACACTTTATAGGGGGAAATGCAGCGCCCTAAACCTGAAGCGTATTCAACATCACGCTATAAATTAAACAAAACTTTCATTGTTCTACAATCAAACCTCACAACCACCAAATGCAGCCATCCCTGAATATTTCTTGATAAATGAAAGCATTGGAGAGTGCAAAACTTCTTCTTCTTTTTTTTTATTAGCGCCTACGCCATTAATGCTTTTTGCCTTAAAAAATAAACAGTGTTGCATATTGATGGATATGGATGTTCGTATGGGTGGGAGTAAAACTTAAAAAATTTATGTGATGTATGGATATATGTAGTAAGCGCAGATGAACTTTTCTCCCATCTATTACAAGCTTGACAACCGCTTGTACATATGTATACATATATGTACATACATAATTGGTTTGTTCCACACGAGCCCGCGGGATCCCGCGTGTGCCCAAAACAGTCCAGAAAGCGTTCCTCACGCTAGAACAATGGGTAATAGAGAGCGAATACCCCATCCACTTTCGGATCGTAAATGTCTTCTTCTTTGTGTCCGAAACAACCCGGACTTTTTTCCGGGCAGAAATGAGCAAGAAGTCAATTTCAAATAACAGCTGCTGATTGTTTACATCCGAAAGCAAATTTTGTAAAATACAAAAATGGAAAATAGCACTAAAGTTTCAGAAATGTAGGTATTTGCTAATTTTATTAGTCATATAAGATAAATACTTGTTTAGAGCTGATTTGTTGATTCCGGGCACCAAATGTGGTTTTTTGCGTTCCTCACGCTCTGGGAACAATTGACACATTTTTGACACCAGTGAGAGAGTAACTTATTTTTACGCTCTAATTACCGAAACAGCTCGGAAAGCGTGTGGAACAAACAAAATGCATTATATGTATGTAGTTACAAGGTGCTGTATGTTTTGACAAGATGTTTCGTCATTTACTTAAAGTGGTATTTTGAAAGTATTTGAGAATATAAGAGGCCTGTCTGTAAGAATATATTAAATGAAGCACTCTTTGGATAATAAAACTTATACCAAATAAAACCAAATGCTTATTGCATACAAAAACTAGAATTTCCAAGTGTTTTTACTTTGTGTGTAATAAATAACTTAAGAGAATAATTAAATGATTCTGCTGATTGCGGTATTTTTCGCGTCTGCCGTAGTCGAGTGGTTAGAGGTGCGGGTTTGATCCCTAGTCCGTTTATTTATTTTACTTTCAATTAAAAGATAAATTTTTGACTAATAACTTAACAATTAATATTCAATCATTCATTCATTAATTTTTCATTAACACAATGAGACCTTACATCTAGAAAATAAGTAGGAACTGACATTATTATTTATTACCAAATTCTCAATCAATTACAAGAGCAAAGACAAAAAAACAAAAATTGTATTAGTTTAGTTAAACCTAGCGCTAAAATAGATGGCCAGGGAAAGCAACTCTGAAAAAATGTTATATAGGAGATGCTTATAGTTGATTTGGTTTACAATATTTCCCGCAGCAGCTGGAATGAAATTCTAAATACGTACGGCGTTTACGAAGAACAGCCTTGTAGAAATTAGATAATTAAAAAATGGTACAATTGAATTTCCAGACCGCATAGATTTACTGAAAATGAGCTTTCCATACATATATGTAAGAAGGTGTTTTGGTTAAAATGAGACGGAATAATAAAATAACGTTTCTAATTTTCTGGTATTTGAATATATCACACCCTAAGAGCTGAGATCTCCGTGCCAATATGTGACCATATTTACGTTGCCCATAGACATATCGCGTTATGTGATTGAACGCAAAGTTAATTTTGTGCGCAGAACACGAGTCAACTAGTTGTAAACTTGCTCCGAATAAGTTATTATAGGTAAAATTAGCTGTTTGGCAAGCTTTTCTTGTTTCAGTTGGCGTAAAATGCGCTTGATTGTCTCAGGCTACGTAAGGTAGAGTATAGTTACCTTACCAACAACCCTGTTAATGTGGTCAATGCAAGTTAGACCGGAATTAATCACAAAGCCCAAGTTCTTAACCTTATTAACGATTTTTATAGTATTTTGGCCAATATATGTATACATATTTTAGGGATAGTACCTACTATTTCCTATTTTGCTCCTCGAAATCGGTAAGACGTACGACTTATCGGTATTAAGACAAAGGCCATTGCTTGCAGCCCAACACCTCATTGTTGATAAACAGGGCCGAAAAGTTTAAGCTTTTGCTTGAAATTGCTTATTTTGCTTATTCGGGGTTCCCAAGCTTAATTTTAACGATCATGCTTATTTTGCTTATTTCAGTGTATAAAGCTAAGTACAGACATCTAAGTAAAGGGTCACGAAATAAATTGCTATTATTTTGTGTGTGTGAATAGTAGTTTCCAAGGAGTTTTAACATCTGATATTTTACAGCCCGCTGTCTCACTTTTTCCTTACGAAATAACTGAACGGGCATATATTTCTGTTGAAAACAAAGATGCCTTGTACGCTTCACAAACAAACTTTAACAAACCATAGTAGAAAGTGTAAACAATTTCTTAAGAACTTCGTACTGCTTAAGAAAATTTGGATAAATAAAATTTTCTTGACCATTTCTTGGGCTTTTTTTTATTCGTCGAACTAAAAAAATGTTTCCACATAATAACATAAAAACAGATTTGGTTTTTCTTAATCCGTAACTTCAATTCCATTTCTGCTTGGATACAAAAAATTAAAACCAATGGTTCGTCTCTACGGAAAGGCAATGGTGTTATTGAAGAGATTTACATAATTTATCTCAAATGGAGAATAACGAATAGTTAAAAAAATTTAAAACGACCAACGCAGATCTCCGTTATTTGAGAATATCAATCAACACTTGTATGTCCATTGAAATTTTTCAATCCTTGAAATAAACTGAATAAAAAACAACACATTAAACTGTACTTATTTTTTTTTTGT
>NW_016161054.1:20440-23842 GCF_001687245.7 Rhagoletis zephyria
AGAAAGCGTTCCTCACGCTAGAACAATGGGTAATAGAGAGCGAATACCCCATCCACTTTCGGATCGTAAATGTCTTCTTCTTTGTGTCCGAAACAACCCGGACTTTTTTCCGGGCAGAAATGAGCAAGAAGTCAATTTCAAATAACAGCTGCTGATTGTTTACATCCGAAAGCAAATTTTGTAAAATACAAAAATGGAAAATAGCACTAAAGTTTCAGAAATGTAGGTATTTGCTAATTTTATTAGTCATATAAGATAAATACTTGTTTAGAGCTGATTTGTTGATTCCGGGCACCAAATGTGGTTTTTTGCGTTCCTCACGCTCTGGGAACAATTGACACATTTTTGACACCAGTGAGAGAGTAACTTATTTTTACGCTCTAATTACCGAAACAGCTCGGAAAGCGTGTGGAACAAACAAAATGCATTATATGTATGTAGTTACAAGGTGCTGTATGTTTTGACAAGATGTTTCGTCATTTACTTAAAGTGGTATTTTGAAAGTATTTGAGAATATAAGAGGCCTGTCTGTAAGAATATATTAAATGAAGCACTCTTTGGATAATAAAACTTATACCAAATAAAACCAAATGCTTATTGCATACAAAAACTAGAATTTCCAAGTGTTTTTACTTTGTGTGTAATAAATAACTTAAGAGAATAATTAAATGATTCTGCTGATTGCGGTATTTTTCGCGTCTGCCGTAGTCGAGTGGTTAGAGGTGCGGGTTTGATCCCTAGTCCGTTTATTTATTTTACTTTCAATTAAAAGATAAATTTTTGACTAATAACTTAACAATTAATATTCAATCATTCATTCATTAATTTTTCATTAACACAATGAGACCTTACATCTAGAAAATAAGTAGGAACTGACATTATTATTTATTACCAAATTCTCAATCAATTACAAGAGCAAAGACAAAAAAACAAAAATTGTATTAGTTTAGTTAAACCTAGCGCTAAAATAGATGGCCAGGGAAAGCAACTCTGAAAAAATGTTATATAGGAGATGCTTATAGTTGATTTGGTTTACAATATTTCCCGCAGCAGCTGGAATGAAATTCTAAATACGTACGGCGTTTACGAAGAACAGCCTTGTAGAAATTAGATAATTAAAAAATGGTACAATTGAATTTCCAGACCGCATAGATTTACTGAAAATGAGCTTTCCATACATATATGTAAGAAGGTGTTTTGGTTAAAATGAGACGGAATAATAAAATAACGTTTCTAATTTTCTGGTATTTGAATATATCACACCCTAAGAGCTGAGATCTCCGTGCCAATATGTGACCATATTTACGTTGCCCATAGACATATCGCGTTATGTGATTGAACGCAAAGTTAATTTTGTGCGCAGAACACGAGTCAACTAGTTGTAAACTTGCTCCGAATAAGTTATTATAGGTAAAATTAGCTGTTTGGCAAGCTTTTCTTGTTTCAGTTGGCGTAAAATGCGCTTGATTGTCTCAGGCTACGTAAGGTAGAGTATAGTTACCTTACCAACAACCCTGTTAATGTGGTCAATGCAAGTTAGACCGGAATTAATCACAAAGCCCAAGTTCTTAACCTTATTAACGATTTTTATAGTATTTTGGCCAATATATGTATACATATTTTAGGGATAGTACCTACTATTTCCTATTTTGCTCCTCGAAATCGGTAAGACGTACGACTTATCGGTATTAAGACAAAGGCCATTGCTTGCAGCCCAACACCTCATTGTTGATAAACAGGGCCGAAAAGTTTAAGCTTTTGCTTGAAATTGCTTATTTTGCTTATTCGGGGTTCCCAAGCTTAATTTTAACGATCATGCTTATTTTGCTTATTTCAGTGTATAAAGCTAAGTACAGACATCTAAGTAAAGGGTCACGAAATAAATTGCTATTATTTTGTGTGTGTGAATAGTAGTTTCCAAGGAGTTTTAACATCTGATATTTTACAGCCCGCTGTCTCACTTTTTCCTTACGAAATAACTGAACGGGCATATATTTCTGTTGAAAACAAAGATGCCTTGTACGCTTCACAAACAAACTTTAACAAACCATAGTAGAAAGTGTAAACAATTTCTTAAGAACTTCGTACTGCTTAAGAAAATTTGGATAAATAAAATTTTCTTGACCATTTCTTGGGCTTTTTTTTATTCGTCGAACTAAAAAAATGTTTCCACATAATAACATAAAAACAGATTTGGTTTTTCTTAATCCGTAACTTCAATTCCATTTCTGCTTGGATACAAAAAATTAAAACCAATGGTTCGTCTCTACGGAAAGGCAATGGTGTTATTGAAGAGATTTACATAATTTATCTCAAATGGAGAATAACGAATAGTTAAAAAAATTTAAAACGACCAACGCAGATCTCCGTTATTTGAGAATATCAATCAACACTTGTATGTCCATTGAAATTTTTCAATCCTTGAAATAAACTGAATAAAAAACAACACATTAAACTGTACTTATTTTTTTTTTGTTTCGACCATATTTGCAAGTATATTTATCAATGTTTTAGTGCTTATCTATGCGCTTAAATGGGATTTTTTCGAGCTTATTTTCTTTGGCCCTGATGATAAATCATTGGTAACTTTAGTGCAAAGATGTCTTTAAAATTACCAGATAATTACATACATCTGAATTAAGTTCGGAAAAATGAGTAGTTACAAAATGTTTTCATATTTTATTCAAATTTATTCTTTACTATTTCTCATAAATTCGCGATCAGTGTCGCACGACAACATCGAATGCTTTGACAGCACTTACAGCAAAAATTAAAATTTCTAGTGTAGCATGAGCCATTTCGAAATCGATTTGTGGTCTTTCAGTTGCAGTCATACCTTGCAACGTTTTTTCTGAAAAGTGACACAAAGGTCTTTCTTGCTGTTCACGCGTGGAAATAAAAATTCTCTCTCTTAATTTGACAGCGAATTGCTTGGAAAAGTTGGAAATATTGCCATGTCTGACACGCTCTGTACAGTTTAAACTGTGGCTGAAATAAATATTTAGGGGAAAAACAATACAATTCGCCACACAATCATTTAAACAGCTTAAATCGATTAGAAATGCTACTCGCTACTCGCTAGATTTATTCAACAATACAGTAAGTACCAGCAGCGTGAGCGTAAACACAAATTAGAGAGGAAGAGAAAACTTTCAGAAATACAGAGTTATTGAATGCAAAACCGAAAAACTCGCTCCACGCCATTGTGACACTTGTCGATGGGTAAGTTTTGGCGCGCAATTTCCATTTTTACCTGGGAATATGTATCACACATCGTCATAAAAAGCAAAACATTTACTTTGCAAGTCAATTATTCATCGCTATTTTCATTTCATTAATTTTGTTTTAAGCAAGCGTTCACACCAAATCTTAAATTAGAATTTGTTTAAAGAAAAAGAAAAA
>NW_016161054.1:32678-46463 GCF_001687245.7 Rhagoletis zephyria
AAGGCGCTGGCCCAATGCAGGCTTGCTTTGCACGCCTTACTTACTTTAATTTGCTTTGATTTACTTCAAAAACTCGTTTGGCCAAATGACGGCTTGGAACGCTGTCAAAGCTACCAGCTGTGTAGTTAAAAAATTAAGGTCTGTTCCCTTACACTAAGAATAATTTTCCCACAAAATTTCCCGAAAAAAAAATACAAGCAATCTTTTCAGATTTATTTTTAAATTGATGCGAATTAATTTTTGGATTTCAAAGGAATGATAATAATTATACATATATAGCTATAGGTACATTTATTAAAAACAAAAAAATCCAATTTTTCAAGAGACGACTGACCAGTAGTTTGACATCATAAATATCGCTAGCTTTGTGTGAAAAGTTGCCAAGTCCACAATTTGTGAAACCTCATGATATAGGAAGCAAGAGAAATTAAGGATTAAGGTACTTGTTTTATTTTTTCTCATTTATATTCAATGGAAGGCAAATTTTCTAAGTCCAGAAGAGGCCCCGAAAATCTGATAAGGCCAAAATAATACGAAATATTTTAATAAAGATCGAATCCTTTTGATTCGTATGGAGTTTTGCTTTGCTTTAAACACGCAAAATGTTGTATTCAAAGTTCCTGTAAAATTTGTAAAAATGGACTCAGCAACTTTTCAGCCAGCGATATGTTAAATATAAATATGGAAACATATAATAATTTTTATTAAACTTTAAATTACTCATATTATATATATTTTTTTTAATTACGTAAGCAAATTTTTGTTCATAAAAGGGCGCAGCAGTTTGAATTTATTTAGAACGGGAACATACCTTTTTGTCAAAAGCCTACAAAGCGCTTTCAAATAAAACATTTGCCTATTTGAAACTTTGAGCGCTTAAAGCAAGTGAAGCAAAGCTGCCATTTGGCCAGCCCTCATACGTTTTAGTATATTCGAAATAACTTTTGACAGTTCTCAATGGTTTTTTCTGGTTCTACATGGTTTTTTTAAATGAACTTTATTTTAGTTGAAATTGAACATACTGAAAACAAAATTTCAATGGTTAACCATAAAACAATATGAATTGCATAAAGCTTAAAGGGGAAAAATGCCTTTAAAAAAAAGAAAAGTGGATGATCTCCAGCAAATGATCACTAAACGCTATATACCGTCTGAATTTCATGAATTTTATAATAGAATTATAGAAATATAAAATAAGCACTTGAATTTCCAATATAAATTATGCTTTTATGATGTAGTTTAAACCCTAAATATGCTACTCTTCCACGCAAATAGTGAAATGTGCTACGCTTCCACGCTAATAGTGAAATGTGCAAGTCTTCCACGCGAATAGTTAAATGTGCTACTCTTCGTGGGGACCGACGATATGATGTATACCCTTTCGCCGAAATGGCCTACACGCACGGTTGCGATTTCCAATTTATTCTTGGACCAAAAAATGAACCAAATGGCAAAAAATGGACCATCAGGAAATTGAGTGTAGTTTATTCCTCTTTATAACGAAAATATACCAATTCAGTTTTTATAAAGATTTTTTTTTTTATATTGCATCCAAAGTGCATTACAATTGTATATTATTAACGTTATATTATTTAAAGTTTTAAATTATATTTTGTTTCTTAATTTCGTTTTTATTAATGCTAAATCAAACAAGTAAGAAAGTCTAAGTTCGGGCGGATCCGAGCATTAAATACCCGGCGCAAGTATTAAATATATGTTTTTCACCTTTCCGAAAGCTACCGCTACATGGTAAGCCGGGGTGTATCAATTTTGAGTAAATTAGCTTCCTTAAATTTCGAAATATTGAAGTTTCAAGCATTTATGAAATTTACTATTATATGAAAAGCGGCCGTAATTTTAGTCCGATTTAAATAATTTTCAACGTTTTGCTTTTATGTGGCAAGCACAATAACCATACCGAGTTTGGCATAAATTGGTAGAACGGTTGTAGAACATATATATATCTGTTCATAAGTGGGCGGTGCCACTCCGATTTTCCAAAATTTTGTCATAAACGTATTTCTTGGTAAAGAATTGTTGCATACATCAATTTTGAATAAATTAGCTTTAATATTTACTGATTTATCGAAGATTTTGTATTTCTCTAAATTACCGTTATATGGGATGTAGTGTGGTTATTGTCCGATTTTAAAAAGGCCATCAACTGTGTCAAGTTTGTAAGAAATTGGTGCAGCGGTTACCAAGATATACACATGTAACCATAAGTGAGCGTGGCTTTGCCCATTTTCCAAAAATCTATAATATTCTTATTTTTCGTCTAAAATTTATTGTAAATGTCAATTTTGAGTGAATAATCTTTAGTAGTTACTAAAATATCGCAGTTTTCGTATATCTGAAAATTACCGTTATGTGGGAAGTGGGCGTGGTTACAGTCCGATTTCGCCCATTTTCAATACCAGCCTACCTTGGATAAATAGAAACCTACATACCATACATTTCATTGAGATATCTCAATTTTTGCTCTAGTTATCGTGTACACGGACGGACGGACAGACATGGTTTGATCCACTTCGCTATTCATTCTGAGCATTTATGTTTTCGCTTCTTTTTGACTGTTACAAACAACCAACCGTTATATGAACAAAGTTAATATACCGTTTTGCACAAGTGCGCTCGGGTATAAAAATTTGCGCTCAGCTGCAGCGGAACTGTGAGGCAGAATAAAAATGTTATGAACTAAAACACACAATTCTCCAAAGGCCGTTTCACCGAATCCATTTTTAATCAAACTTACTTCATCCCAAAAACGTTCTATATTGGTACAGTTTTTGAAGTTACCTTCACTCAGCTTCAATTTGCGAAATTTAAATTCAATTATGTCTGCATCATTTACCAATGTAGAAAATTGGTCGAGTAGCGGCAAAATTGATACATCAGTATCAGAAAGAACTTTATGTGGTGTAATAATTTCAAGATGTATAATATCTTTTCGATTGAAATCGAATATTATTTTCATGTGCTAAATGCTATGATTAAAGTTCTGCTACCTTTCCATATTTTGAAATTATCAAGAAACCGCGATATTTTCTGAAGCGTGCTTTGACAGATGATTAGCCATGCCATATTTGAAGATCAGTGGGAAGGCGAGTTCACACTTTTAGCAGGTGTCGCCAATCGGCCCTATGCTGAATATCGTCATCGTCGACTATCGTTAGCGTATCAGTAACAACGCTGACGATGGCCGTATTGTCACTTTTACTGATGATAATGATATTCAACATAGGGCGGAATATTCAACAATTAAATAGAAAAAATTGAAAACGCGAAACTATTGCATGAAGTGAGAGGGTGATAATAACATAACCAAAGGCTTGTGAAATGGACCATTTTTTAAAGAATTGGACCAATGGACCAAACGAAAAGAAATGGACCAAATTTGGCCCATTTGGACCAAAACGGCAACCGTGTCTACAGGCTATCAAAGATGTAAAAACAAAAACACTCAAGGGAATAACTCGAGTGCGCCGAAAGGGTTAAAAATGCGGGAATGATATTAAATTAATCTGAATGAGACTCCTATTCAAAAGGCTGATTTGGACGTGACGCTCGCTTGTGGGCGGCTCTTTTTAAATGCAAAAACAACAGATTTTCAAACAGAATGTTGATATCGATGGCTTGGTCGTGCTGATCCATGATCTGAAGATTATAGCTCTAAACATATCGAAAACGACAACACCACACGACACGACATTGAGGTTTTATCTACATAATCTAAACGCCTTGTCGACGGCGACATGACTTTTTTGAACGCGGCAGCGACACATGAATTTGTTTGAGTTTGACATAAAAGAAGAGGAAGAATCTTATCTGTCGCTAGAAAAATAGAAATAGATCCTTTCTGGCTACAGCTACATTTTTGGCTAGTCGCAGAGTTGCCGTGTTGTCGCCAAAATAATTATCTACATAAGAGTACGTGTTAAAATAATTTGACAGCTGTGGTCCGTAGCCCGTCGTTTCAAATGTGTTTCAAGCTTATCTGATGGAAAATGCTAAACTTATTTTTTCTGCACACGTCAATGCATCTTTATTTTTTACGATTTTTGTTACTTGAGCATGTGGAAATCAGCTTATTCATCAGATTTCCCGTTATCCTTGAACTATTGGCTTCTCAATAAAGAAAATAAAAGAATTCTAACGCGCTCTAGAATGTCAAGGTAACTTTTTTCCACCTTCTAACTCTCTTACGACACGCTCCAATCATCAGGTTATTAAAATGCACTCGATGCTTTCCATTTCCAGACAACCGGTCAGGTACGAGCATGATTTTTAATTTCGACCAAACTCAAATACATTGTTTGTTGGTCCAAATAATGAGACACGTATTTTTTCTTTTGGCTCGGAAAAATTTTTCGGCCGAATTAAACGCGATTTAGTTTTTCAGGCAAAAATCGATTATTCGAATTGACAGTGAGAATTTTTTTTAAATGCCCATAACTTTGTCAAAATTTAATAGATTCCAACAATGTTTTTACTCAAATGTCAGTAATTCTTGTCACTTCAAGATAGAATGATATAATTATTGATTTTCATTATTTAAAATTTTTTATTTAACAATAAACAAAAAGTGCAAATTTTTTTTTAAACTTAATTTCTCAAAAAGTGTATTTTTTTTCTCTCAAACTTTTTTTCCGGAAAAGAGACACTTTGAACTACAATCAACCCAAATCTCAAATATCGAAGATTTTTTTTCTGAGTTATGATTTTTTATAGAAAATATACGTTTTTGTGGTACATACTACAATATTCTTATATTGTTTAACTAAATGGAACCAATGTATGTAATATATCAGCAAAAAGTACAGCCGTGATCATTTTTTGTGTATCAAATAGATATTAGAACACACTTTCCACCATACAGTTTCGATTATAAAAAGCGGGAAAATGTGATTTTGTATTTCGTAGTATAGTAGGCGTTTTTTTTTATTAACACGGCAATTACTGTAGATACTAACGTGAAGGTCAATGAACAAATTACGTTTTATGTTAGGTGTATAATACTGGTGGTATTATTTGTCCATCTTTAATGAAACAGGTGATCTTGTCGCTTACGCCCTTTTTGCCGTCACAAAAAAGGCTGCAGCACGCTATAAAGAGAATCGATGCTCAAGTAATTAAAAAACTATTGGTCTGACCTTTAATAAGATAAAAATTACTATATATTTGAGACTCAAATGCTTATAAAAAACGGGGGGCTGTTTTTTTTTAAATAACAATATTCTGATCCGATTCGGCTGACAGCTACGACTTTAAAAACAGAATTGTGTTCAAAATGTTCATTCCCAGAAAATAATACAGGGTTTGAAAAACTGTCAGTACAGCAGCAAAAGCACTACTATTTTTGCTTTTGCTCATGATACAAAAAAGAAGGTAGTTTCAATAAACAACTTTTGACGGATAATAAAATTTTTTGAAGTTTCATAAATTGTGAGTATACTCAACGGCCTTGCCACTTTGATAATATTAAAACAATAAATCGGGGTATTTTCATTCCCATATTTATACCAATGTAATAACATTTCAAATCAAAAACAATTATCAGTGCTTGGTACTTTTTTTACTTATGTGGTTGGCACCTTTTTTTATTAAAAATATTTAAAATGTAAACTGTTAAAGGAGACTTCATCGTAATTGTTCTTTTCATTTTGTAATAAAAACCACGCGCGCATTATTCTGTTATTTTTTTGTTTTCTTATTTTGAATGCAATCTTGCGATTTAAAAATCGAATTCTAAAAAATGTTCTTCCTAAATGAAAACTTTTTATGTTTCGGTTCAAATTTACTTTTAAATTTCTCATAAGATTTTGCAAAAAATTAGGCTTTGTGATTAGCGCATCATCATTAAATTTAACAAATTTTTAATTTATGCAAAACACCTGAAGTCGGCTTGAACAGACCGCCTTCCGATAAACAACTAACAGATCGTCGCTTAAAGTACAAAACCGCGTATCAACAAAATGCACAACTGCGTATGTGAGGTTGCATAAATTATTTCGTAGAGAGTAAAAACACTCATATTTCAAAATGGTTCTCTTTTTTTTACAAAGAAATCGCATTTCAGGACAAATGGAGCAGGCTTGAGCCAAGAGCTTGTGTGAGCAAATTCAATTTTTGGCAAAAAAAATGTCAGTTACGCGGTTTTGCAGAACGAGGATACGCGGTTTTGTACTTTAAGCGACGATATGTAAGTATAAACTTTCTTCTACTTTCTGAAACCTAGTCGTCAATCCCATTTTCGAAATCATGTCGCCGGCATAATTTTCAAGTTCATCATATTCCACATCTTTGAATGTACTGATAAAATCTTCTGCTTAAAAAAAAAATATTTCTTCTAGTGATCAGGTAGCATGAATTTGATGAAATGTCATAATTTTATTAAAAGTCAAATGGTTAACAACAGCAACGATTGTCATTAAATGAAACTACCTTCTTTTTGGTATAATGCTTTTGCTTCTCTTTAAAATTTTCGATTTTGATTCGAACTGTTTTGCTTTTGCTGTAACTTTGAAATTTGTATTTTACTTTTTATCGGCAGTTTATTTAAAATTATTTATTGCTTTCGATTTGCTGTGATAGTGCTTTTGCTGTGCTGTGATCTTATTGGCTGTGTAATGGTGTATTATCTAAATATAAGTAAATATATGTATAATGAACATGTATTGACCCTGCCATCAATGCAAAGCATATAAGGGTAAGCGACTGGGGCATTTTCCCATGCATACATATGTATGTACACACATATAAGCTCTGATCCAGTACTCCATGAATTTACAGGATTTTACACGAACTTGCAGGAAGTTACAGGAAAAATGTTCCCGTACTCCAAAATCCTGTAAATGAGAGCGACTTTTGGAGAGTTGTGTAGAGAATGAAGTTGCAAGATTTTACCCGAACTTTTTCTTCTGGTAAAATCATGAAAAGTGTCTAAGCAATCACTGGTTGGCGTTTTTACACGAAAAATGTTTTTTTTTCTGTTCCCGTACTTTTTGTTGTTATTTTTGCTCTCACTTCAGAGAGTAATTTTGCTGTTTGACAGTTTTACAGGATTTTTCACGAAAAGTATTGGATTAGAGCTATAATATCCCCTATTTCTGCCAATTTGATGTTTCATATCAAAGTTACCCAGCAGAAATCTTAAGCATATAGCATCGCTGTTGGTGGCATGAGCTTGCTGCTGTGTATACATGCCAGTATAAATGAACCTTTATTTCCATTTAACACGCGTGGTTTCTCAGAGCGTATGCGTACCTTAATCATACACTTGTACTACTGCTGTATGCATATGGCTGTATTAATGTTTCCAACATACAAAAATGCATTAATGGAACAGTATTAAAGCATTCTTACAAGATCCCCATATGTAAATGATACTTTTCTGATACATTTTAATATACGGGGACATACAAACAAGTAGCATTTAGATATGCAAATGCAAATCTTGTAAAAGCCCGTTTGTGCTGAAAATAGTATCGCACAACACGTCCGTTCACTAAAATTTTTGTACAAGACTGAAAATATTACAAAAATTCCACTTCAAATTTATCAAGAAATGTACTTATAACAACGACAACGTACATTCGCTTGCAATTCGCTAGAATTTAAATTTATGACTACGCATGAATTGTTCACACTAATTCACTTATATAACAAGCATCCTTCAAGAATGCATACAACCGATTTCTACTGGGTATAGTCAAACTGCGATGTATTTGTGCTTTCACAAATTGCTTTCGAAATTTCATAGCAAACATGCCAAAGTCAAAGCACAGCAAAGGCAAATTAAATAAAAAAATTACAGCATTTTCAAACCCAGAAATAATAATTAATTTTCCATATCCACCTACATATTTAGCTCGCTATAAGCACAAATTGTTCAAACCAATCGCAGAAGATGCTTTCCATTTCCAGACAACCGGTCTGGTACGAGCATGATTTTTAATTTCGACCAAACTCAAATACATTGTTTGTTGGTCCAAATAATGAGACACGTATTTTTTCTTTTGGCTCGGAAAAATTTTTCGGCCGAATTAAACGCGATTTTGTTTTTCAGGCAAAAATCGATTATTCGAATTGACAGTGAGAATTTTTTTTTTAAATGCCCATAACTTTGTCAATATTTAATAGATTCCAACAATGTTTTTACTCAAATGTCAGTAATTCTTGTCACTTCAAGATAGAATGGCATAATTATTGATTTTTATTATTTAAATTTTTTTATTTAAGAATAAACAAAAAGTGCAATTTTTTTTTTTAAATTTAATTTCTCAAAAAGTGTATTTTTTTCTCTCTCAAACTTTTTTACCGGGAAAGAGACACTTTGAACTACAATCAACCCAAATCTCTAATAGCGAAGATTTTTTTTCTGAGTTATGATTTTTTATAGAAAATATACGTTTTTGTGGTACATACTACAATATTCTTATATTGTTTAACTAAATGGAACATATGTATGTAATATATCAGCAAAAAGTACAGCCGAGATCATGTTTTGTGTATCAAATAGATATTAGAACACACTTTCCACCATACAGTTTCGATTATAAAAAGCGGGAAAATGTGATTTTGTATTTCGAAACTGTATGGTGGAAAGTGTGTTCTAATATCTATTTGATACACAAAAAATGATCTCGGCTGTACTTTTTGCTGATATATTACATACATATGTTCCATTTAGTTAAACAATATACGAATATTGTAGTATGTACCACAAAAACGTATATTTTCTATAAAAAATGATAACTCAGAAAAAAAAATCTTCGCTATTAGAGATTTGGGTTGATTGTAGTTCAAAGTGTCCCTTTCCCGGTAAAAAAGTTTGAGAGAAAAAAAATACACTTTTTGAGAAATTAAATTAAAAAAAAAATTGCACTTTTTGTTTATTGTTAAATAAAAAATTTTAAATAATGAAAATCAATAATTATGTCATTCTATCTTGAAGTGACAAGAATTACTGACATTTCAGTAAAAACACTGTTGGAATCTATTAAATTTTGAAAAAGTTATGGGCATTTAAAAAAAAATTCTCACTGTCAACTCGAATAATCGATTTTTGCCTGAAAACTAAATCGCGTTTAATTCGGCCGAAAAATTTTTCCGAGCCAAAAGAAAAAATACGCGTCTCATTATTTGGACCAACAAACAATGTACATATTTGAGTTTGGTCGAAATTAAAAATCATGCTCGTACCTGACCGGTTGTCGAAATGGAAAGCATCAGAAGAAAGTATTAAAAATGAATTGTAAAAACTAAAGTCGAAAAACGCTGATTAAATCACAGATTCCCCAAATTCTGAAACAGCCAAAGGAATGAGAATGAAAAATTCTTTTTAAAAAGCTTTAGAAAAACCTGCCACATCTGGTTTGGCTTGTAAGCGCTGTTTAAACAACGATCTCGCCATTATGCTGATTGTTTCTTAAAAATACTTGGCATCCGCATTCGCATCCGCGTCCGCGGATGTTAGCTGTTAGATATTCGCGTCCGCATTCTCATCTGCGGATGTCTAAAGTTCCACATTCGCAACACCCCTAATACATACATACATACATACATAGAGAGCAAGGCAAGGAGTTTTAGTTCGGATTGAAGTTCCACTCTACGGGGGTTAAGCTTTCGATGTCTTCTCCTTGTATATATAAAAAAAAAAATACAGAGCAAGTGAAATAAAAGCTTTTAAAATAGAGGCACTTTTAAACGTTTACAGAAAATGTAACAATTCCCCTCTGCAATGAAAAATTGTTCACGGAGAAAAAGGCTTAACCGACACTGCGGGCACAAAAAAATGTAAAGAGAGTACAATTAAGCACTTAAGCCAAAATTGATTTCGCTATAACTTTGTAATGGTAATTCGTAGGACTTCGAAATTTTGACAGCTGTTGCGTATGGTGGTAGGTAATCGATATCCGTCAAAAACAGAAAATCGAACAGGTTGTCGTTTACGCCCTTTTGGCGGTTAGGGCTCGATGTAATTAACTCACCATAATTTAATCTGACGCGCTCATGTGTTCTGAACATCGATTTTTTTTTACTATTCTAATCGACTACCCTACCCGCGCGGCTTTACAAATAGGCTTAAAGCTTAAACAGACGGCAGCGTTAATCCGGATTAACTCGGACTTGAGCCGGATCAACTGCAGTTAATTCCCGAGTTGATCCGGATCAACGCAGCCGTCTGTTTATGCCTTAACTTAACTTAACGTACTATTAGTATTAAATCATGATTCTTAATATCCTTGATATGTATTCCCTCGCTCTCAACCCTTTAAATTTGTTTTTTTCCACAGATGTCCCGCCTAAAAATGGAATATGAAAAGCAGCTGAATCGCAAGAATAAACGCCATTCAACTTTCGATTCAGCGCGCGATTTCGAACAGATAATTAGCGATCGCGACAATTTACGAGAACTCTGCAGGACCTTCCGGAGCGTCTTGGCAGAACTTGCTAAATGCGTGGTCAATTGTGAGGATGACATAAATAGCACATTAATGCAAGAGGTGCAGCGTCTGGTGGCACACAATCGTACCTTGGATGAGCAAACACCTGAGGTGGATATGAATATTTCCTTCCTGAATGCTTCACTCAGCTCAAACAAGCAGTCATGCTTCATACCAGATGTACACAATTTGTTGGAGGTAGTGGAAGATCCTAGTCTGGTGGATTTCGTTAGCAACAGAAGTGGCGATTTAGTCGAAGAGTTCGATTTGCATGAATGTCTAGAGCGTTTAAATTCCGAGGCATTATGTCTGTTGCATTTATCNTTAGTCGAAGAGTTCGATTTGCATGAATGTCTAGAGCGTTTAAATTCCGAGGCATTATGTCTGTTGCATTTATCGGAAGAGCTGCATAAACGTCAAAGGCGTCGATTATCCAGCTTGTCCAGCGGTCTGGAGAAAATAGATAGCTGCTGTGAGGGAGATAGCGTCGGTGATAAGTCACCAGCAATGGGGGAAAACATACACCGCTTTTTGCGTACTTTCTCGCTGAATGAACAACATTTACCAACATACAGAGAGCATATTAAACATCAGCAGGGTTATCTACTCAACTCATTGCCACCTGATTTGAACCAGTTACGTGCTGAGCGTTCGAATAATAATGATGATCTCTTCTCCACACCTGGCGGTAATGCCTCCGAACTAAATTTTCAGGTGCATGAATTGAAGAATCGTCTAGTAAAATCGGAAAATGATCGCGTCAAGCTGCAGGAAGAGCTGGAACACACAATCAAGAGGAATGCGGAATTAGGACAGGAGCTACAGGCGATGCGTGATCAATTGTCTCAATTCAATTCGCTCAATCACACCGACTATGCGGAGGGCTATGGTCACGGGTCGCTTAGGAGCCCCCAGCGAGTTTCCGGTTCTGATAAATCATCAACAAGCTTCACACAGTTGCAGGAGAAGGCACGCAATATACTGTCTTCGCCGCCGCAACAGCAGCCCAGTAATGATGCTACCGTGGTGCTGCTGCAAATGATTGAGGATTTTTGTCGCGAAGGCGAGAAGGTGGTCGAATGCGGAAAAAAGGATCGTGAGGATCTGCAATCGCAGGTGAGTAGAAGAAGGTTTTGTTGAAATGAAGACTACAATTTCAATCATGCAGTAATTATTATTCCACCGTTTTGTGTGAGTGAATATCAAGTGGTAGCCTTTTTAAAGAAAAGTTATTATGAAATTTTAACGATGTAATAAAACTATGTTTGTGATCGTATGTTTGTGGGCGCATGCTATACTTACATCAACAAGCGAATGCATGTTATGTGAATTTAAGTAAATTGTAAAACTTAAATAAATATGTATGCATTTAATATTATGATTACAAAAATGTGCGCTTGAATAAATATTTATACATTTGATTGCTCCCTAATGCACACTATGCAGATTGACGCGGCGGATAAACAATTAAAAGCCACACGTCACTTCCTCGAAGAGCAAGCTGCCGAACGGGAACAGGAGCGTGATGAGTTTCAGCGTGAGATCGAGTGCCTAAAAGTGCAGCTACGCGATAAAGAGAAGGAGCGCAGTACATTTGAAAATGCCTCCAAGGAGGTGAGTGGAATATGCAAGTATTCTGACGCTATGTTCTTTTGCGTTTGCTGATATGGTGGTTTATGTGCTTCGTTTTCTTTCTGTTTAAAGTTTCTTTCGGTTCCTGCTATTGGATAAAAACTGACTATTACTACATACGTACATATGTGATTTTTCTTCTCAATACTTATGACTAAGTTAAGCTGTTTTACAAAACTCATCAATACAAAGCATCAGTATCCTTTTTTCTAAATCATAAATCACAGTAAATTCTTAATTCCCCAATCATAAAGAAATGCCAATTTGCTGTTAAGTTGCGCAAATTGGATAAGAGCATCTTTTGTCATTTAGAAATAAAAGAGACTGATGCGTTTTTATTGATGCATTTTTGAAAACAGCCTTAATGTTTCTTGTAACTTATTCGAAAATCTGTTTTGAGTTGACCTTTTTTTCGACCGTGTCAAATATACTACATTACTAATATTTCATTTCAATCCTCTATTTTTAGTACTATGAATGGGACTATGAATTTATTTTATAAAAAACATGGGTTTAACACTTGTTTATATATATTGTTTTTAACGAATTTGCTTAATTTGCGTTAACTACTTATTTTAACATTTTCTGTGTACAATTCTGATTGTTGCTTTTACTAATAATGTTTGTTAATAAATTAACTAAATACTATCATTTGCAAGTATTTGTCTAAATAGTAAATGAAGATATGGACTTTACACAATGTAAAGATGAAAATATGTATGCTGCACCTTTATTTTCTGTATTCCACTTAGTTATCTACATTTTTAAATTTTCTGGAACGGTACTTTTGAATTTATTATAGTTAAGAAGCTACGAAATATATTTGATGAAGCTCCATCATTTAGAATCATTTGAATAGAAGTGTATAATGGTTTTAGAAAAAGGACTTATAAAGAATTATGAAGTAATATTTTTTATCGGTCAATCTATATATCGACACTTGAGTGGGAGATCGACCTATCTCGGCAGCCAATCGAAAACGACCTATCTCAGAAAAATTTTCGAGAACACCCTATTTCAGAATTTGGTTGAAGAACGCTCTATCTCAGAATTTGATTAAAAAACGCCGTATCTTAGAATTCAGCTGCCGATTCTAAAACGCTCTATCTTAGCACATGTTCAATATATTTTGTATTATATTTGAGATAGGGCATTTTTGAACCGAATTCTGAGATAAGGCGTTCCTCAACCAAATTCTGAGATAGAGTGTTTTTCAGTAAAGTTTTGAAATAGGGTAAAGCTTTCGGGGATAGGGCGTTTTCGAACTGGTTGCCGAGATAGGTCGATCTTCTACTCAGGTGTCGATATTGTAACCGAGTGTTAAAATAACATTAGATAGGTTAACGAAAAGCGATCAACAACACAAACGAGGTTAAGTCATAAGAGACCGGGTTAACTATTGTGAATGAGCCTGGGAAATTTTTATTTACGGCAAAATCTGTATATTCACGTTCACCATCTTCAAAAGAGGCACATTTCAAAAATGAGATCAGAAAATATTAATCATGAAGAAAAAAAAATTCAATTAATTGGAGGTTAGTTCAATGAATTGATTTATGCAAAACTACCAATTTTTGTTTAGTTATGCCCCTTTTTAAGATGCTGTGTGGTATGTACCAGGGACGTGAACCGGATGAAAAATTTGGTCGGTCCGGTTCAGCGGTTCGAACTGTTTTTGCACTATTGGATCGGTTCGTCAAAGCGG
>NW_016161054.1:53924-55977 GCF_001687245.7 Rhagoletis zephyria
CTAGTAGATATACAAAGAGAAAGCATGTGCCATAATTTATATTCTTTTGAATTATTTGAAATGGGGCCTATGGGATATTTATTTTTAGCAAAAATTTCAATTAAATAACAGTCGTTTTGTTTGCTTGTCTGGTCTCGTCGGGCAATATTCTTTTATAGGGATATATTTTAGATCCTTGGCTATAAAACTCTGTTATAAAACTGTCCGTCTACGTCTGCTTTCTACGCTTTTTAAAATCAAAGTTTAAGATCCTTCAAAAGATATTCCAAGCAGAAATGTTCAACGGCTGGTTATAGGGAGAGTTGATGCTGGCATAATTAAAAATCTGTTAGTCTGATCGAATACTATTCCTCAAAGTTCTGGTGAAAAAACTCGATGCACCGCTAGTGTCTACCTACTGTTTTCTTCATCGGTAAAAATAACTTAATAATATAAGAAAACGAATGAGGAAAAGTGCGCTCGATACACAAATGCTTTCGTCGGAGCTGAGTACCAAGATTTACTGAATTAAAATCAAATTTTAGTGATCTCGGAATATCTTTAGAAGGGCTATGAAACTGGACAATAACACTCTTCGCATTCTTTTTTTTTTTGATTTTTAAGTTATTTATTTAATTTAAATTGAGAAAGCATCAAAATTTTAGAAACTGAAAATTCTACACAATTCGCAATTATTCGTAAATGAGAGCCAATCTGAAAAAAACGGAGGGCATATCCGGACTCGCCGATCTAAATATGCCCTAGAAATATGAATGTCGTTTTGGAATTTTTGTGGAGTAGGCTTTTTGTGGACCTATGGTATTCGATGAATAAATATGTCACGAAAATTAACCTAAGATAAATGTAGTTAGCCTTTTTTTCTCATAAAAATGCCTAATTATGATTAACTTCCGTGCTTTCTTTCAGTACTTATCAGAAAAACAGACCAAATAATTTTGATGGTTTTACTATGCAAATACTCCTCTGTGCGTTGGCGAAAAGATATACATGATTACTTATACATTATAACTTATAAAAAATCTTGTGAAAATCTAAAAAAGATATTATAATTGAAGGTTGAAATGAACAAAAAAACTTTTTAACAGAACTTGTTTTCGAATTTCTGCATACGAGGTATTTAACATAAATTTTACTTTTCGCTGCCCTGTATCCGCCACTGAATCCGCCACTGCTTAAATATAAACAAGTATTTTTTAAGCAAAAACACAACCTACTTCAATTATCATATACAAATTTATTAGTACGGTTAATTTATTCATGATCTAATGATCGGATAGTAAGCAAATTAGTATGGACCACCCTTCAAAAAAAAAAAAAAGTAAGTGCGCCGGGGCCACACTGGAGAAGTGAAGCCTAAATTACATGCATATCTATTCTATCTCATAACCAATACACGTACATACATACATACATCTGCTTTTTCTTAAGGTTATATTTTTTTTCTTTTTTCTATCTAGATCCCTACCTCTACCCTTGCACTATTTTGTGGCCAAAATTCTAAAGGTTGAGATATCAATTTAAAACTTGGCCCAGTAGTAGGACTAGAAGTAGTGGCTTTGCCGCGCAAAAATTAACCCGTAATGGTCCCACCTCCAATAAATAGCGTAATGGTCACACATGGTTCAGTGGACCCCAACCCAATAAACAGATGCCTCGTACGTGCTATTTTAAATATCAACTCGAATCTTCCACTGACCTTACGTTTAAAACTTTCTGTTTGTTATCTGCCAGGTTTTTGCCAACTTTTAAATTATAACACCGTGAATTATTTCATAAAACTCATGATTTTGTACCAAGTAGTTACCTAACAAAAATTATAATTTCTTTAATACCGCACAAAATAGCAGTTATGGGGAAATAAGAGACCAGGGAGTGTTCTACCGATTTATGATGAGTTTTTTTAAACGTCTTTAAAAATTTTTTTAAAACACTAAATACATTTTTTTTAATTGTACAATTTCACTTTAAAGTCACTTAAATGCGGACATTTCTTTGGCACAACCGTTAACCCATATCATCCCAAGCATGTTTAAACTCCTCGGATTCGCGTAAG
>NW_016161055.1:0-36601 GCF_001687245.7 Rhagoletis zephyria
GACGAAAAATAAGAATATTATAAATTTTTGGAAAATGGGCGTAGCCACGCCCACTTATGGTTACATGTGTATATCTTGGTAACCGCTGCACCAATTTCTTCCAAACTTGGCACAGTTGTTGGCCTTGGTACAGCATAAAAAACCGCCGAAACTTTTTAAAATCGGACAATAACCACGCCCACATCCCATATAACGGTAATTTAGAGAAATACAAAATCTTCGATTGAAGCTAATTTATTCAAAATTGATGCTTGCAACAATTCTTTACCAAGAAATACGTTTATGGTAAAATTTTGGAAAATGGGCGTGGCACCGCCCACTTATGATCACATATAAGTATATCAGTAACCGTTCTACCAATTTGTACCAAACTCGGTATGGTTATTGTACTTGCCACGTGTAAGCAAAACGTTGAAAATTATTGAAATCGGACTAAAATAACGGCCGATTCTCATATAACGGTAAATTTAAGAAATGCTTGAAACTTCAGTATTTCGAAATTGAAGGACGCTTATTTACTCAAAATTGATACACCTCGGCTTACCATCTAGCGGAAGGTTTCGGAAGGGTGAAAAAACATATATTTAATACTTGCGCCGGGTATTTAATGTTCGGCTCCGCCCGAACTTAGACTTTCTTACTTGTTTTCCATTAATTTTGTATCGTTATTTTTGGTTTATATTTTTTCATCATAGTCTAACCATTATTTTCAAATTAATTAAATTTAGATCATAGATTTAAAAAGGTCCTGAAAGTGCAGTCTTCATCATAAAGTTTACAAATTATCGAAAAAAAAATATCATAAAACAACAATATAATTGGACCGAAATAATAAAAATCCAAATTAAACGATTATTCTTAATCGAAAAATTAAAAGTAAAAAATAAGGACTGCATAATGAACTAAAAATGAAAATCTTTGTATATAATGGTTTTTTCGGTACCTGAAGTAAGGAATATGTATTTGAAAAAATGTATGATTTCAGTGTGCTGGTTTCAAAACCCGTCAAGCAAGGCGGGAAAACCAAATTCGAGTATCCTGGTTCGAATGGTAATTACTATATTTCTGGGTTGGCTTTTATACATATTTGAGATTAAATTTCATAGCCTTTAATATACAAAGAAGGCTTTGTTTTACCAATTTGAATCTTTCGATCGAATAAATATTTTACCGTCAAATGGAAATAGTAATTTTTCCCAAAACTTTAATATTTTTCTTGTCTTTTAGCCAACTTAACGGAATACTTTTTTGTATATCTGCTACCAGTGTACTAACTGGGTATCGTGCAAAATAAAAAGCATTAACTCCACAAAAATATCCATTCAACGAATTGCTGCTTCTTTTTTCATGGTCGAGTGAGGTGAAAATAAAGGAAGGTATGAATTGACCAGCCGAATTAAATGACGACAAGGCTCAAACACTGGTACAGCGGCGAAATGTTTCATGCTGGGTGACGTTTGCAAGAATTTTCAAAATGTTGAAAACTATATAGAAAAATAATCGGTAAATTAATACAAAACGTTACTAGTTTTCAATAGATGTTGGCGTTATTTGTTTCACCATGTGCCTTTAAGTAATTTTAACGAAAGCCTAAACTTATTTTATTTTATTAGTTTTAGTGCAGTTTAAAAAATAAATTAAAAATCTCTTGTTACACCATTTTATTTTATTCTATTCATTTGAGTGATCATGTTAAATAAAAGATTGTTTTTAAGGAATATTTTCTCTACATCGTGAGTATATCCGTAATTGCATATGTAACGTATGCGCCCCGTAGCACCATACGTAGTCATATAACATGTTTACTCGCACGCCTTAACTTAAAAGCCATATTATTTAAGTGTAAATAAATATTGGCGTTTAAGATTTTTGCACAGTATTCCTTATGCACATATGTATATATTACTTTCTTTATGCATATAACAATTTTATAATGAATTTTGAGTGTGCCAATAAAAATTGTAACAATGGAATTTAATTTCTCAAATCATAGTTATCTTTTACCCAATGTAATGTTTTTTTTTTCATCTGGTGAGACACTAGTTTTATTATACTAGATTCAGACGTTATGGCAAGAAGAAAATTTTTCCCGTTTAATTTTAATACCTTCAATAACAATTGTAAAGTGTTCTTACTAAAAACAATGGAGTTAGATGCCACTTTTTAAAAATCCCTACCTGTTTTTGATACTCTTGTTATATTGCTTTTTGCTTCTCCTGTAAATTCGAAAACATTTTGGTAAGGGCCTTTATGAGTTAAGGTAACGATATGTATCTGTAAGAGTTTGAGCACAAGTACTTAAAATCAAACAAATTTTAAGAATTCATTCATATGCGCGCGAAGAATGATTTGAGCACGTATTTTGCGAATATTTCTTGTGAAAATGACGAACAGGATATAAAAAATTGTATTACCCAGTAACCAGCTTCTGGTTCAAAGATTCGATAATAAGATTTGGAAAACATCGAAATTATACCACTGCACAGTGTGGCCGAATTCCAAAAATGCGGCCAAAATTCCCGAAAATAAAGTTTCCAGATAGGCCTTTTTTAACATTGAGTTAACTAAAGGGATTACCTAAGAAGCGAAAACTGTTCACTGTGATGACCTGTGCCATAAGTCCATAAGTGACCTTCTCCCAAGCACAACATTTTCATAATAAAAATCGAAAAGTTATTAACGTATAAAAGTAGTTCGAGAATAGGAAACCAAGCAAAACCAAATGGATTCTACGTCTAAAGATTAGTAAAATACGTTAAAAGATTTGTGAAAACCAGCACTGTAACAGAATTGTTTAAGAAATAAAAATGTAAAGATATTTTTTTCGTTTATTTTTAAACAAAATTTGAGTTGTTAACTGTATTAGAGTTTACGTAGGAAAGAATTAGCTACAGAATAAAATGAAACTCAGGTGCTCATCTTTGCACATTATATTTTTTGTTTTGTTTTTTTTTACCTAACACGCTTATTCATATTAGCTTCACTCGCCGGTTTGAAAGTAAAAGCCTTATTGTCCTGAAGAGCATTATGGCAGCTATGAAAATATTAGTCGTATTCGCCAAAGTGAGCAAGCGGCCTGACAGTCTGGCAAAAGAGCAGATGAGCTCAAGCAACGACTTTTGTTGACCATCCTTCAACATCTGTGGTTATTCTCTTTTTACAAATTTCAACGATGGCTACTTCTTTTAAATTACCTAAAGTACAAACATTTTGACAAATGCTAATTTCGATATTCCAGTCTAAAATACATTTATGGTTAGCTACCCTGAAGAAGATTGAGCCTCATATTCTAAAATCATTGGAGCCGTTTGTGTGTTCAATTTTATTAACCGGTGGATCTAGAAACACCTCCTTGGCAGAACGAAGGTGATAGATAAAAAATTATACAACCTTTGTTGAACGAATCTATTTATGAAAATCAGAAAAATATTGCAACTGTATTCCATCCAAGGTAAAAAATAATTACTGTCATCTATGTTGTAGTCGATTTATATAGTGAACCAGAATAAGTTTTTTGTATAAAGCTATCTTTGGGGATATTTCAATATAGAAGGAAACAATTTACGCGTACCTAATGCTTACAACTTTAATAGAAAAGTAATTTTTAGCAAAAAAAAACCGACTTCAACTCTCATATAAAAAAAAATATTTATATATATATATATCTCATGATCCACTGATCGGATCTTAACCAGATTAGTATGAGACCTTTCCGATGCAAATTATCGAATTATCGAAATCGGTTGACGTGGTCCAAAGTTATGCGGTAACATACATAAAAAAATAAAAAATAATATTCCGACGAACTGATAACCTCCTCATTTTTTGGAAGTCGGTTAAAAACAAGATTACAGTAGAGTTTTGGAAAAAGAGCATGACACTGTCCAGTTATGACAAAATAACTGTATGTGAGTAACCGGTGTATCGATTTCGACCAAACTTAGTTAAATTGATTCATTCACTCTAACTGATATGTATTGTCGAAAATGTTTGAAATTGGGGAAAAAACACCCCTGCTTGTCATGTAAATTTAGTTTACAGAAAGGTGGAAAAACGATATTTAACAAATCCGCTGCGTATATACATACATATGGTTCGCTTTCGCCTTTAGACTTCTTTAATAAATAGTTTTTTATTACGTATTAGATTCAGGACACGCCTTGCTTTCTTTAGGGAAAACCAATTATTAATGTTTTGAGAAATGAAATCCATTCTAAGGCAGCGTGTTGTTTTTATTTCATTTCACATGGAATTTTTTCCCCCAAAAAGCCAAGGAAAATCCAAGCGTATAATATTTCGGCAAAAATTTTTATCGCTCAGTTGAATGCATGAAGCTATTACCGCAGATACACACATACATAGATGCCTAAGAGTGGAACATATCCAATTACGATTAATCACATTACAATCGCCGTTGCAACAGGAAATTTATTACCAGCTGACAGCAATTTTTTACGGCTCATTTTCCATTTCGCACGCTTTACAGCGAATGCGAATCACAAACGAGTAGAGATAATTAATTGCTGTTCCTTCCAACAGCCCCTAAAAGGAGTTTGAGGTAATATGAAGGGAACAAAAACTGGATGGGATTGGGTGACGCTGTAGGGATATTGCACGCAATTAAGCGGGTCACTGCTTGACGTTACCACTGCACCACCGGCCATGAATTAGAAATGAAGTTCAAATTAATACCGTTAACTTGTGATAACACCGCAAGTTTTCTATGCAGGACATGGCAAAAAGAAAAAATATCTTTACACAAGAAACGCATCTCATAAATGGGAGATGCTATACATAGCCAGGAGAGATGTTAACGACAGAAAAACTGAATGCTCACCATAAGCGCTGCAATTGGAGGATGACAAAAGAGCGGGAATGGGAAATACTTGAAGTGCAAATGCTTTTATAATGAAAACTTTAAGTCCATTTATTGCTGCGCTGACAAAGTTTTTAATTCATTTTCTTTATTAGTCCTGCTGCAGCGGAAGCTGAGGGAGCTGCTCTGTAAGCTTAGTGCCAGTGCTGCACCTAAGCGATGATCGCTCCTCGGCACTCGTCCTTCCACTGCACTGCAGCTACTTAAGCAGTTTCCCATTTTCTCGAGCTTTCTTATTTTAACATAAAATTGCCTTCACGACAGTTTTAATTTATTTTGTCACACAAAAAAGTCATATTAAAGAAAATATTAAAAACTTAAGAAAAATTCTGGTTGCTGAAAAAAATACAACGTTGGTTAGTAAATGAGCTCAGCGCCGGCGGCAGTAAAAAACTTTCTTAATTCCTTCGAGCGCTTGAAGAATGGTGATAACTGCACACCCTGTATGCGAGCTGCATCAGGAACGGCTAACGCCAAAATGTACTGTACAGCGCACGTAAATCGCTGAGGTTATAATGAGATTGAAGTATTTGCTCATCTAAACTTTTTGATTAATCTACGCACTTCGTGCTAATGATTTTTGTGCTGCAGTTGAAAAGTGTGGCAACGACATTTCTGCATCGTATTTACGTGCTGATTCTCGTTTGCATTGGCAAAGCCTGAAACTATGCTATACTTTTGTTGAGAGCGGAAATTGTCTGCAACACTATAGCCAAAAAGTTTTGCATACAAGAAAGCTTTTAATTTGCAGTGCAGAAAATCTCATGCAAATCTGATGAAAAAAGTGCTAAATAATTTTAATTGAATTGTCAAAATTTTCAGATTTAAATGATTATACACTAGACCAAGTTTCACATGATATATGTATGTAGGTACATACATTGTAGCATATGTTTTCGGCCAAGCGTGGGCGTTGTCAGAGATGGTAAGTATAAACATAAGCATAGATGCACAAATGTATGATCTATATTAAGATGGTCCTTTAAATATCAATATTTATAATGAGCACACCTTCGTTTTGTACGCAGACCATCTACGAAAATTCCAACATTTTTAAGACATTTTTGGGATTTGGAAAAAAATGTATTCGCAAAAATTTTATATATTGGCATAATCTTATAAATTTGACATAATATAAAACTTATTCATATAAATTCATCAACTAGCTGAGTTATAGCAGGTCTTAGTAAAGTTTTTTGATTTAAAAAAGTTTATTTTTCAAACCCTAGTAGCGACCCTTAAATTGTTGTTTAAATTTTTTTATACCCGAGGGCACTTGTGCACAAGTGTACCAAACTCGGTATGGTTATTGTGCTTGCCACATAAATGTAGAACGTTGAAAATTATTGAAAGTGGACTAAACTTACGCCCAACTTTCATTTAACAGTAAATTTCAGAAATTCTTGAATCTTGAAATTTAAGAACGCTAGCTTACTCAAAATTGATCCTAACAACAATCCCTTGAAAATAAGTAACATTACTGTGGAATTTGGAAAATGGGTGTGATACCGCCCACATATCTGATTGAAATCGGGGTAAAACCACCCTTGCTTACCATGTAGCGGTGGTTTACGGAAAGGTAAAAAAACTATACTTGCGCCGGCTTATTTAATGTTCGGCTCCGCCCGAACTTTTGACTTTTTTTACTTGTTTTATTTTTTTCTTTATTTTTTACGCAGAGAGATATTGAATATGCCAGGATTGGACAATGAATTTTAATTATCGTCAATTGACTAAATGTTTTGCTAACTATTCTTGTTGTAGCATAAATAACGTATACAATTTTATTGTTGAAAAGTTATTGTTAGTTATTTTAAGAGAAAATATTTAGTTTTTAAATTTTAACGGGCCCTTAAATACAATTAATGATATACAATCTCAGGAATTTTTGCATAATATATAGAGACATTCAGATCCACTTGAAAAGGCTTTTTTCAAGATATGAGGATACATCAGGAATTTTGAGCGTCAGAGAAGCGTTATTTTAATTATGATAAGAATAAAATGAGGCGTAATAGTACAGATACCAAATACAAAATACAAAAAGTTCTAACCCAACTGGACTCTCGCGAGTGCAGTGCAGCGTGACGCGGGGGTCGCGAGCGTGGCGCGGTGCGGCGCGGGGGAGCGAGCAAATATGCACCCGCCAAATGATGCACTCGCATAATTAAAACTTTCTTAAGTACATATATTTATTTTCCAATATCCAATAAATCCGGAAATATCAAATAATTATTTATTTAATTGTATTTGTAATAATTTGTATCAATTAAAATAATTCAGTATAATACAAACATACATATGTATAGCGTCAGTAGACGCGAATAAAGGCGCGAGCTCAAAAGTTGACGGCGAAAAAAGACGCATAAAAAAACTTCTTTGACTCTTAACTTACTTCGCCGAAGTTTTCATAAGCATCTTTTCTCGCAAAATTTTTTACGCCCCTTTTTTCGCCGTCAAAACACTAGCGCGCCTTTGTTCGTGTGTAGTGACGATATGTGTAAATAAAATCGAGAAAACAAGCTTATTCAATATGGAACAAATACACTGTGGGAAATAGCGTAGCCCAGATATTGAGACGGCTAGAGCTGGTACTTTGAAACGCCGCCGAAGGTCGTCTACTCAAAAAGGAGTTGTGCGCGCAAAAATTTGTGATCCACAAACAGTGTGACAAGACGTATATAAAGGGCTATGGTTTGAGGGTATATCCGGACCCTTAATGCGGAAGGTCCCTCTGCCCGGCTGGTTGATGTCCTCGGGAAGACTAAGGCTGACATCACCGTCATCCCACAAATGCGATGGACAGGGCAAGGAAAAGTGGATCCTTTCGGCATCTACTACAGTGGCCATGTAAGGGAGCTTAATTTTTTTATTTATCCATCAATTTTCTGCCTTAGTAGCTATTTTTTTAATTTTTTCATTTTTTCCCTGATAAAAAACAAAAAACCTGGAATGAATTAATTTATCAGAAACTATGGTTTGTGGGGGATTTTGTCAGCTTTTATTTGTCGTACTTCGTATTAAGATTATTCAATTAACTCATAAGATATACGTGATTAAGTATAACCACTTTTTCTTTGGTTGAATATCGGTAAATTTAAAATATGGCTGACTTCCAAAACGTAGTATCAATACGTAGTATCAATACAATGCAATTTATGCAGAGCAGCGACACATTGCAACCATATACATTGCATATTTTAAATATTCAATATAGCAATGAACAATTTTTCTGAATATTCCATTTCTAAAACACCAATGCTAACCAATAACAAACGAAGCATCAACTTTGTTTCAGATGCGCTGATAGGTCTAGCGATACGTTTCGATAACTTTTCGGATGCGTTTTTTAACAGTGTACATCGTCAATATTTTGTAGTCCGACGTTATGGAACCTTATACTTTGTACGTATGCAAATCCATTGACGTTTTTGGAAGTAAGCCTATCTTGAAAACGTATCCATAGAAAAAAACTAACTCGATTTTCGGAATTAGCGAGCAATTCTACATAGAAATTGGATAGTGGCATCTATGGAACCGTTTTTGCTCAAAGCAGTGTTATTTTTTATCAGCAATAGCGATTATGTCTTTATTCGTCATTTTTTAATTATTAATAAGATTTTGCCAAAACTGATATCACTGAACATAAAACAGTTTTTATCGATTACGTAGGTATGTTCAAATTTCAAAAAATTTAAATTAGTTTTTGACTCATTGCCAGGTTTATTTTGGCAAAAAAAAAACGCCATACTTACATACATAACATACAAGATTTTATAAAAAAAAAAAAAAATCAGTAATTAGTTGGTGATACGAACACAGAAGAAGCGGTCTGCGCAAACTTATACTCCACTCTGGGCATTTTTTTTTTTCAATTTCACAGTTTCTGCATTTTGTTAAAACAATTATTCTACCTCGACCGCTCTCAACACTCATTTCGTTGTTCTACAAGCAAAAATAAAATATGCCTACTCGTCCATTGAAGTACAATGGAATGACGTTATAAAATTGACCATAATACTACTACAATACAATCAAAAAAGCTCAATTCCTTCAGAAAGCTTCTGCATATTTGTTTAATCAAATAAGCAGCCCTGCATTTATCACCGTTCAGCACAGAAGCCAATGCAGAATTGCAAATCCATACAAATGCCACAGGCTCTGTTTCATCCGACCAATATTTTTAACGTCGCTTGGTACTCGAAAAGCAATTCTCCTAACAAAAAGTCGAACCTATACCCGTATTGCCACATATTCCCGTAGTTATATGCACATTTTTGTTTTTCCCACCCTCTGACTTAGTGACAAATGGNCTTTTAATTATTAATAAGATTTTGCCAAAACTGATATCACTGAACATAAAACAGTTTTTATCGATTACGTAGGTATGTTCAAAATTCAAAAAATTTAAATTAGTTTTTGACTTATTGCCAGGTTTATTTTGGCAAAAAAAACGCCATACTTACATACATAACATACAAGATTTTATAAAACAAAAAACTCAGTAATTAGTTGGTGACACGAACACAGAAGAAGCAGTCTGCGCAAACTTATACTCCACTGAGGGCATTTTTTTCAATTTAACAGTTTCAGCATTTTGTTAAAACAATTATTCTACCTCGACCGCTTTCAACACTCATTTCATTGTTCTACAAGCAAAAATAAAATATGCCTACTCGACCATTGAAGTACAATGGAATGACGGTATATAATTGACCATAATACTACTACAATACAATCAAAAAAGCTCAATTCCTTCAGAAAGCTTCTGCATATTTGTTTAATCAAATATCCAACCCTGCATTTATCACCGTTCAGCACAGAAGCCAATGCAGAATTGCAAATCCATACAAATGCCACAGGCTCTGTTTCATCCGACCAATATTTTTAACGTCGCTTGGTACTCGAAAAGCAATTCTCCTAACAAAAAGTCGAACCTATACCCGTATTGCCACATATACTCGTTGTTATATGCACATTTTTGTTTTTCCCACCCTCTGACTTAGTGACAAATGGTTTTGTTTACCTTTGCATGCATATGCGATAGTGATTGATATGTGAACGAAAAATTTTCAAATTATTTTCCTCCTTTTCTGAAAACGGCACACTTTTCATATTGAAAAATCTAGTTTGTTGTTTTTCGAAGAGGAAGGCTTTCAAATTCAATAAGCAAAAAATTTCTACTTTGAGAATTAATTTTCAAGTTGCTTGCATTGTCTGCTGGCATGTGGCTAGGTTATTTGTCTGTGCGGTCTGTTGCTCCAATATAAGGCTAACCTACATTGTTCAATGGTTTCATCTTAGTGAGCGGGTATGAACCGACATAAACTATATCAACATACATACTACTTACTCATGACGAAGGTACATAGGTACATATTTCCATCAAGTGTTGTGTTTGCTTGTATGCCAACAAACAATAAATAATTTGAATGGAATTCAAAAGAAGGTAATGGAACGGCGGCTTTAGTCCAAAAGGAAACTAATATTTTAAAATTCGCATCAGCTAACTTCACTCTCCCGGCGAAAAATTCTTCATGTATCAACATTATTCCTCATGCCACCTGGCTAAACTTCCCACAGTAGGATTTAATAGATGGTAACAATCAGGCTAGCGGTATTTCATGGAAAATCTGGCTGTATATTTAAACTTTCCAAAACTCTATAGTAAGTAATTTTCGTTTTTAATCGGTCTTATTTAGCTTGTCTTTTTTGTGTGGGTCGAATCTAGGAACTGATGACCGGTTGATCTGAAATGGGGTGCACACTAGGGATGTTAATTTTTCGGCATTTTCCGATCCAGGGATTTTCGAGATGGCGTTGTCACAATCCCAAATACCACACACACACAAACTCACAAATATGGGTAACAAATGCAATAGGAAATTTCTTTAGAATTAAAACACATAAATTTTTTGGATTCACAAGGGCGAATGGGTAATTTTTAAGCTGACAAAGTTTGAAGAACGAAATTCGAGGATGTTATCGAGTTTATATAAGCGCTTAAGATACAATTTTTTCAAAAACAAATACTGCGAAATTTCAAGGATAAAATTTTAAAATGACCTTTTCAATATATACCAGCCCTTCTGTACCAGAAACCAGTGATCGGTCTTAAAAAAATTCTGTGTGGTAGAATCTGAAAAAAAACTTTGGTAGATTTCAAAAAAATGTGGTAGATCTCAGGTTTTGGATCAANTCTGAAAACGGCACACTTTTCATATTGAAAAATCTAGTTTGTTGTTTTTCGAAGAGGAAGGCTTTCAAATTCAATAAGCAAAAAATTTCTACTTTGAGTATTAATTTTCAAGTTGCTTGCATTGTCTGCTGGCATGTGGCTAGGTTATTTGTCTGTGCGGTCTGTTGCTCCAATGTAAGGCTAACCTACATTGTTCAATGGTTTCATCTTAGTGAGCAGGTATGAACCGACATAAACTATGTCAACATACATACTACTTACTCATGACGAAGGTACATAGGTACATATTTCCATCAAGTGTTGTGTTTGCTTGTATGCCAACAAACAATAAATAATTTGAATGGAATTCAAAAGAAGGTAATGGAACGGCGGCTTTAGTCCAAAAGGAAACTAATATTTTAAAATTCGCATCAGCTAACTTCACTCTCCCGTCGAAAAATTCGTCATGTATCAACATTATTCCTCATGCCACCTGGCTAAACTTCCCACAGTAGGATTTAATAGATGGTAACAATCAGGCTAGCGGTATTTCATGGAAAATCTGGCTGTATATTTAAACTTTCCAAAACTCTATAGTAAGTAATTTTCGTTTTTAATCGGTCTTATTTAGCTTGTCTTTTTTGTGTGGGTCGAATCTAGGAACTGATGACCGGTTGATCTGAAATGGGGTGCACACTAGGGATGTTAATTTTTCGGCATTTTCCGATCCAGGGATTTTCGAGATGGCGTTGTCACAATCCCAAATACCACACACACACAAACTCACAAATATGGGTAACAAATGCAATAGGAAATTTCTTTAGAATTAAAACACATAAATTTTTTGGATTCACAAGGGCGAATGGGTAATTTTTAAGCTGACAAAGTTTGAAGAACGAAATTCGAGGATGTTATCGAGTTTATATAAGCGCTTAAGATACAATTTTTTCAAAAACAAATACTGCGAAATTTCAAGGATAAAATTTTAAAATGACCTTTTCAATATATACCAGCCCTTCTGTACCAGAAACCAGTGATCGGTCTTAAAAAAATTCTGTGTGGTAGAATCTGAAAAAAAACTTTGGTAGATTTCAAAAAAATGTGGTAGATCTCAGGTTTTGGATCAAGCTTTGTACAAAAATTAAAGAAATTCTGCAAGGTTTCACCTAAATTGCAAACTTTTTAATTACACTCTAAAAAAAAGTTAATTAAAGCGGTTCCTTCCATATCAAGATATTTTTCGAATATAAATTTGTTTGTGTGGTAGATGCTCAAAAAAGTGGTAGATCTACCACAATGTGGTATAAGTCCGATCACTGCCAGAAGCTTGAATCTGTTTAAATCCTACAGGATTTCCTCATTAGTTTTATACCCATACTTCTTCTCTAAGCACATTTCTCTGAATTTTTTAAATAATTTTTAATTACTGACGTCAGAGTGAAAAACTAAAAGCGCAATTTTACTATATTTGGCCAATGGTTTCGCGAATATATTGATATTTGTGTTTAAAATTTACTATCGCGCGGTGTTATACGTATAATGAGCTACACATTGATAAAAAAATATTAATTATTAAATAAAAAAAGAAATATGGCCAATTCTGGTCAAGAAAAGGAGTTTCTATTATTGCCATCAGTGCAAATTACAAATCCCGAAAATCCCGGGATTACTTGCCAAGAATCCCGGTATTTTCGAGACCTTAAAAAGTCCTAAACTATTTTCTTCTTACTTTTTAACCGACTTCCAAAAAAGGAGGAGGTTATCAGTTCGTCGGAATATTTTTTTTTATGTATGTTACCGCATAACTTTGGACCACGTCAACCGATTTCGATAATTATTTTTGCATCGGAAAGGAAGTGTCTCACAGGTGGTCCATACTAATCAGGTTTAGATCCGATCATTGTATCATGAGATATATATATATATGTATATATATTTTTTATATGCGAATTGAAGTCGGTTTTTTTTTGCTAAAAATTACTTGTTACAGTAAAGTTTAAAGAAATTCCAACGTTATGTAAAAACCTTAAGAAAATCCTAAAGTATTTTGTTTTAATTATACAAATCAGTACAAATTTTGAAAAATCAGGACATTAGCGTACTGATTAAATGAATGAATAAAATCAGTACAAGAGTTGAAAAATCAGTACTGTACTGATAACATCAGTACGTCTGGCAACCGTGCCAAGGCATATCAAATAGGTAGTAGCATTAGGGCAAAGTTCGAAAGTGTCAAAAACTGTTCTGATTTTTTCCATCTAAATCAAAAAGTGCCGTGTGAGATACAAAAAAAATATAAAAAATTGAAATTGGGAAAAAATAAAAATTGTTGCAACTTTCTTCTAACAACAAAAAAAAAATATTTTGGGGAAAATTTTTTATAACATTTCAAACATTTTTTTTTTTTAATTTTTGCGTTTTGGGGAACCATACAATTGTTTTCAACTAGTCTTTGTTATGTAACATTTATGAACTGGAACAGGAGCATTTTCTTCAAAATTGCCACTTTTTCTGCATTTTGCACTAAAAATTTAATATTATCAAATAAAAATTCACAAATCAGGCTCAACTGATATCTAGCAAATATTATAAGCTTTCAAAAAAAGATCCAATTAAGTGAAAATCTGAAAGCTTTAGTGAATTACGAACACTAAATGCCAGCTGTGAACCACTGTGCAGCAGGGGTCTATTGTTATCTGTCATTGAAACTGGAAACTCAGCGTGCAACGCGATCCTGGGCACAATTTTTCCTGTGCTTTATAGATTGTGCAAAGATTACCTATTAAACAAAAATCCTTAAGTGGGATGCGAAACGAACCGGCGAAGGTTTTCGTTATATTTTATAAGGGATATTTTTATTTTTCATATTCTGTGTTTAAAAATTTACCTCTGAAAAATGCAGAGCTGCCATAACTGCATTTCTTATTTTGTGTGAACTTACGTACATTTCCTTGTTGATCTGCTCGTTTTTATTTCCAGTGCCGATTTACTTTAAAGTTTGTGCCTCCAATTTTACCTCTCGTTCCATATAGTTTCCCTATTCCTTATTCGCCCTAATTAGAGAATCGAAAGCACTGGCGGGATTGTGTCACTTCGCTGCTAGAATTTAGTTATGGTGTATTGAGCAGCAAGCTACTTCTACCACTTCAGGTTGGAAGCAATTAAGCGAAACACAACCATATTGCTTTTCAAGAAACTGCTGGAACGTGATTGTGTGTGTAAGCTGTTTGTCAGTACACCATCAAAATATATATTTAGCCATCTCAGACAGCATCTCATTAAAACAATTTGCACTTCGGGGCCGCGTAAAGTTATAGGCCCCTCCATTTGTCTTATACTCATTACCTTACGAAGTACACTAAAAATTAGAGGAGAAGCTCGCTCAAACACTTAGCGAAAGTATAAGCGTCAAAATATTAATTATATTAAGGCAATGGTTTATAGACAAAAATTTACAAGTAAATTTTAAATATCTTAGCTATCAAAGCTCTCCACATCTACATAAGTATAATGTTAGCTTCAGTAATTAAGTAAATCTCGTACAACTTGTTTCAAAGCAGAGCTGGGCAATTTATGATTACGATTACATTTTAATTGCGATTACTTAATTGTAATTTTTACGTTATACACGATTACGATTACTTTAATTGTAAGCATAAATGTTACCATTACGATTATAATAATTGTAATCTTAAAAACTAAAAAACTAAGATTACTGTAATCGTTATCAAGAATAATGAAGATGCACAATATTTTTTCCGAGGGCGGCGCGGTGCGGGGTTGCGAGCCAACGCGGACCGACGCTAAGAATTGTTTTGAAATAAGATCGTATGGCCTTATTTCTCATATCGCTAGCCTAGAGTGAAAAGTTGCTAAGTCCACTTTTTATGAAAACTAATATTTTGATATAGGAAGCAAGAAAAATTAAGAATTCATTGTTTCGAAAAGGATTAAGGTACTTGTCTTATTTTGTTTCGTTTATATTCAATGGAAGGCAAACTTGCTAACTCCAAAAAAAGAGGTGCCGAAGATCCGACAAGCCCAAAATAATGCGAAATCTCTTAATAAAGATGGAATCCTTCTGATTCGTATAAAGTTTTGCTTTGCGTTAAGCACGCAAAATATTTTGTTCAAAGTTTTGCGAAATACTGGAAGCACTGGAACTGGCTCTCAGAAGTTTTTTTACTCTCCTGTAAAATTTATAAAAGCGGACTTAGCAAATTTTCACTTTAAGCTAGCGATATTTAAACTTTTTGGTGATGGCTTCATTTCACATTTCGGATCGAGAACCACTGCTCCCTATAACTCAGCCATAATTTGAAAGCGAAGTACAAATCGGTAACTTTCTGTAAGAGTGCGATAATGCAAGAAACAGAAGCTCATTATTAAAAAATGTGTCTTAATTTTCACTATAGGAACGGTTTTAAACTGTTAACTTTAAAGTTGGTTTTCTAGAGTATTTGAATTTTCGGATTATGGTACTCTTGCAGCAAATGAGTTATACTATGTTGTTGGTCATATATGTATACANAAAGCTCATTATTAAAAAATGTGTCTTAATTTTCACTATAGGAACGGTTTTAAACTTTAAAGTTGGTTTTATATTTGAATTTTCGGATTATGGCACTCTTGCAGCAAATGAGTTATACTATGTTGTTGGTCATATATGTATACATACACATAAAATACATACAGTTTTATATATGTATGTGTGGACTTACAAATAGGCTTGCCTTCAAACAAACGTACACGTACTCATACATATAAAATTTGCACTAATTAAAATTGTATGCTAAAGTGGCTTTACTTAGCGTCAGGATTTCAACTTTGAGCACCTATGAACGCTCACCAGCGCTCGCTGCATGCTTACACATTTGTAGATATACATATGTAAATACACATGTGTCTGTAAACTAATATTCCACTGTAAAGCTGCATGTTTAGTTGGTAGGGAAATCAGGTTGGCAGCAAAACCANGATTGCATCTTCACTTACACACATACATACATATGTACATACATACTTGCTAACAAGGCAATGGTATGTGTGTAGCTCAGTGCTTAAGTAGGCATATAAGTAGTAGAAAATCCTTAATGGGTAATTACACAATTTCATTAAATAGCTAGAAAGCTGGCAGTCTGCAGCCAGAAGGCAAGCATACAGCTGCGCTGCGATTGCAATTTCGATTGCAAATGTAAATGCAGGACTCGAGATGTAAGCGCTGCTCAGTGTGAGACATCATTGATTGCTGTGGAAGGCTGTAGTAAGTGCACGTTCGTACATAGTTATGCCTGTGTTGGGCGCATATGATTTTCTACCACATGAGCTGTACTTTCTGTACTTCTTTGTCCTTTAACTCACCGGCTGCATTATTGCACTGCCGCTTTTCCCTGATTTTTTTTTTCTTATTTTTTTCTATTTCAACTGCGACCGTATTTCCACATGAACTTTCGCACTTCAATTTATCAGCTTCACCATTCTGCTGGCACGATTTCCAATTGCCACCATTACCCTGTTACGTAAATTTCAATACAAGTTTAATTATAAATGCATCGCTTTCATCACAGTTCTCGCTGCTTACAGAAGTGAGCCACCGAGTACATTTCGAAGTCTAAGTATAATTCTAAAGTGCGTGTGTGAGGGTGTGATTTCTAATTAGTTTTTAAGTGATTTTGCATATGTATATGTATATATTAAATGCCTTCTATGGCGAAGTGTAGCTAGTGAGTGAAGGCAGTTTAAAGCATTTTAGCTAACAGCTCAGTAAGCTCAGAAAGCTACTTCTGAACTAGCGAATTTATCTGTACTGTTGTTTGTTATATTAATTCCATTGAATGTTGTAGTATTCTAGCATTTTCTCTTTATACGCCTTGTTTGAATGAGCTTATTATTTTCAAATAGGCCGCTATTGAGGATTTTTGTTGTGATTTTACTTCTTTCTTTAATGAATTCTAATCTGACTTGATTTGCTTGATTTGTGTAGTAAACTAACTTCTTGTTCTTGACTGCATTAGTAGAAACTTTATAAGGTTACTACTTTTGGATGGCCACGAAATTTGATAAAATCTAAGTTTAAGGCGTTCGCCTGTTATATGTATAACTTCACTAGCTTATGCCCGTGGGTTTCATCCTACGGTTCTGTTTGATTTCTGCTCACATTTTACTATAGCTTCATAAGTGAGTTAAGATACCTGAGATGTTAAAAATGATAAATTTATTAGTATTCGTCTGCATGGTAGACTTTGTTATGGTAACATGATAAGTAATTAATCATATGATTAATGACAAGCAAAAAAAAAATAATTGCAATTATTGAGAAATAATCGATTAATCGAACTTTGAAGGCATTGTTTTACAATGAGTATTCAAAAAACACTTTTCCATAAAAAAAATTCTAATTCTCTTGTTAATTAGTCTTAAATAAAATAAAACGAGTATTTTTAGCTTCGATAGTAATCTATTATTTAACCAAGTTTGCAAAAGTTTGATAAGCGTTTTGTTGTTAAGGGCTGTATGCAGCTCTCAAGAAAAGCAAAAACTCCATATAAAATTACCTACAAGAAATAGCTAAGAAATTTTCTTGAGTCAAATTTACTTAAGGCAGTACGCAGTTCTTAAGGAATTTGCTAAGCTTTCTACTACGGTTTTCTAAAGCTTTTTGTGAGAAAAGAGCACAAGGCAACCCAGGTTTGCAACAGAAATATATGCCCGTTCCATTATTTCTTGAGGAAAGAGTGAGGCAACCGGCTGTGAAGTATCAAAAATATCCAAATTCCTTGGACACACACACGAAATAATGGCAATTTTTTCTTGACCGTTTTCTTGAGAGCTGCATACTGGGCATTAAGCGGTTGCTTTTCTCGGTGGCTGTAGCACCAACTTTTGAAAAGAAGCGCTCAGCATGTACCGAGGTACCAACTAAATGACAGTATTTTTTTAAAAGTCCGTAAAGTTTGGGTAAACAGTACAAGGGGCCCAAAGATTAAACACATTTTCTATTGATTCTAGTGACAACTCGCTACCCGTTCCCATAAAATCATCTGCGCAAATTATTTCATTTCGCAAGATTAACATTAGTGAGGCCAGTGCTAACGGATCTTTGAAATGAATTTTCGTGAACCTCGGGTCGAGTAAAGTTGATGCAGCTAGCAAAACAAAATGTTCGACAGATGGACTTTAGACAACACCAGAATTCATATTTCTTGAAAATACTTTTACAATTATTACACAATTAATACTTCTAGAGATATGCGGTAAGAAAATTCTAATTGAACTATAGATACCACGCTCCACCGTGGGATATTTTGTACGGAGGTGCGAAATTAATTAATAACTGGAGTAATAATTAAGGTACCGCAATAAAACTTAGGTAATATGTAAATAGAAGACCAGAAATGAAGAGTGAGGAAAATGGGCTAAATCTGACAACAAACACGCCCACTTTTCATATAAGTCTAGGTTTCAAAAATATGTGGACGGGAAATTAATTTATAATTGGTGTAAAGCTTAAGGTATCTCAATAAAACTTAGGGAATAAGTTAATAGAAAACGAGAAATTGATGGTGTAAAAAATTGGCAAAATCGCACAACAATTACGCCCACTTTTCATATAGTAGAAATATGAAAGCTAAGATGAGGTCCAATTTTTGACTGCTTCGAAGGTGTTGGATCTGTCACTTCCTCAATCTCTGATAGCGGACATCGTAAAGCGATTTGCAAGCCAATCTTCGTTTTTATAAAAGAAGGCTTCTTTCATCGTGAACCGTATAGTTACTTTTTTAACTTAGGTATAAAGTGTCTGCTTAGTTCGTTAGATATTTGCATTATAAGGTGCGATTCTCGATCCTGGTGCTTCTGTTTAATGATCTTGTGAACATCCTAATTTCTTAAAATGACTACATCACTTAATTACATATAAGAAATGCTTAAAGTGGCCATGATTTCGACGAAGATTTGCTTTTAAAAATTTTAAGAAGATTTCTTACGAACTCAAGATGATATGCAGGTAAATATATTATGAAAAAATTTTTGAATGAAAACAACTTCTAAGAAATTAATAAAAAATGTAAACATGTAAACATGTAAATGTTATATAGTAATGGTATGTAGGAGCCATCCACATAATTTTTTAATTAATTTGCACCTTGAAAATCTTCGACTGTTTGAATTAAATAATTCCGCTCATCTCCCACTGTGCGCCTCCTTTTCCAAGCATCAGTCACAACGAAAATACTTTTAAATCTTATTGGTTTTATAATTATGGTATGAATTCGCATGTGCTTCAGGCATTAAAACCAGAAGAAAAATATTTCAAACAACAAGATTTATGAACTGAAATCATCAATGTTACCTACAGGAGACATCGCGCATGGAAGGGTTAAAATGGAAATATCTTGGGAGAATGATTTGATCTAGAAAAACGTTATACATATCCGTAATACATATGCGACCCAAAATTAAGTTCACGTATTTCGGAATTATGTAGAAATTTATGAAAATTAATTTTTCATTCGCACATTTTGCTAAGGGTATGGTGGAACGAGAATCTCTGCAACACAAGACAATGATCTTTCAGCCGCCTTATTGCAAATATCTTTCTCACCACTGCACATTAGGTCAAATGATAATTTGGCTGTGCGAAAGTCCGATTTCTAAGGGCAGTTTTACATTATTTTTTGCTCTGCCATTCTGTAGGAAATACACAAAATAACATAAACTTCACTCTTGTTTTTGTAATAAAACCAAGCACCGTTAGACAGCAATAAACCAAAGTTACACATTCAATTATTGGCACAGTTGTTTGCGCAACCGGTCGAAATTTTTTCTTTTCAAAGTGAACAGAGCTTTCAAACCTTTGTATTCTTTTCAGGAAGTTACCAGCAATTTTTGGTAAATGTTTCACAAAGCAGCATTGGACATTCTGAATATAAATAATATCGGTGGAGAATTTGGAAAACTGGAACCTCAAGTGAAAATTAAGTGTTTTATGATGACTAACTGGTTTAGAAATCTCTCCTCAAGCCATATCTCCGATGAAATGTATAAATAAATGTTTCTTTTTTTAATTTAGGCATTTCCAGAAGAAACCATTTATATAGTATGTACATGTGACCATACTTATTTTATTATGTAGCTCATATTAAGGGGGAGGGGGTTGAGTTTGTTAAGAAAATAACTTGCGACAAAATCAAGCTAATTGGACAATGTTTTTGAGTACCTACTTAAACACATATACTCATCATTTGAACATACCAAAAAGCAGAAGAGTCTGTTTTACGAAAGCCAAGTCATGTTTTCACATTTTGTTTACTGCCTTTACACTATTTTTAATTTTTGCCATATTTTTTTCATTAAAATAACGCAATATTTTACCTGCTATTAATTTCGCACAGAAAAGGTTATCATTTGGCCTAATGTTCACTGCCATAAAGTGTAATTTTTAACATAAAAGTTTAAAAATGTCACCGGTGTACTTTGAGGTACCTCACCCAGTGGGAAAATGTAATGTATAGTAATCGAAAAATAATCAGTAAAGCAACCATTCACATTCGAAAATGCATTTTTTTCCCCCGGGCGATGTCCTAAGAAAAGTGGGGCATTCAATTTTGCATTACCTAGTATCGAGAAATGAATGTGTTTTAATATGAAACTTTTGGAACTTTTTGAATACATTACATAGTTAGCAGTAATATATTCGCGAACATTATATTATTTATCACGCATGTAATGCATTACTACATTTCCGACTGGGCATTTGGTATTATTAGAAACATACATATCTTAATTATTACCATTTTTTATGCAAATTTTCGTATAGAAATCATATTTTTCCTTTGGTCTGTGTGGTGTGAATATATATATACATATGTTTGTATATAGATACATATGATGTCCTTTATCATCAACGTTGAGCGCCTTTTTTGTAAAATGCGTAAATTTTTGCACTAAGAAATGGTTGTAACAATGTACATACGTATGTAATTTTAATTTGGCTAGAAGTTTTGGCGTCACTTGGTGTTTGCTGCCACATACTATGTAGGTATGAATGAATGAATGAATGAATAGTAAGATGGTAAAGTGGTTTTGTAGCATAGAATGTGAGCATATTTGAAATATCGCAAATTTTAACATTTTTCATACAATTGTAAAAGCAGCGCAAAATATATGGGCTAACCGCACAAGGCTACGCAAAAGAATAAGAAAACATATCTTTGGTCTTGCACAAACGCGGATGCCAATGGTTAAGAGCAAAAGAGCCGCGTGATAAAATTGGCAAAATAGTTTATATGCCTTAAATCGTTTAGTTTGAACATTTGTGTGCTTATGTGGTTTTGTCAGTTTTGTGTGGCAGTCAGTTTTTATGTAACATAAAGTGTTAACAAGATACCAAATGATGTGTTGTGGACTTAGAATTTGTAATTTGCTAAGTTGTAAAAACAAGCAAAGGCGTCAAACACTGGATTATACATATGTACTATACATACATACATATGTATGTATATATGTATGTAATGTAAAACTTTAATAGAACGAAAGTATTTGGCGCTCACATTTTTGCTAACGGCTTGGCCAACTTTGTCTCCAATTCTGGAGTTTAGAAATCGAGTATCAAATAAAAAATACTATAGAAAAAAAACATCGATTTTGCTGTTTTACAGGGTGTTCGAAAATAAATGTTTACTTTCCTGAAGTATTCTCCCATTGAATGTTCAAAATCGTTTGCAATAAATCGAACTTTTTTTCGGTCCTTACACCGGGATACGTCTAATGTAACATTTTATGAACTCCTAAACAACTAAAATTTTGGTGTATTTGTATTTGAGAAATTATTTATTTATTAACCTAAGATCTTGTTTCCACTCCACGGCGCGCGCAATTGGAAAGGCCAAGTGCCCATCCCACCTTCCCGCTCCAGCGTCATTCAAGCGATAGGTGGGTTGTAAAGGCCGAGTTTCCGATCCCCTGCTCATAACAACAGTTTTACCCTCTTCACTCAGATTCGTTTCATTTATGGTAGTGTATAATTTCTTCAATCTGGCGTTCAAGAAGAAGCAAGAAAATAAAATGAAAAATTTTATCTTTTTATTTTATCTTAGAGAAGGGTTGTAGAATGCTGGCGCAGAATTTTTCAAAATGACTTGAAGTCAGTACAGCCTTTTTTATGGTTAGAAAGTCCTTTGAAACCTAAATTTTTTGCAGATATATATTTCTTGTATATGTAAGTACTGAAAAATATTTATTTTGCGAAATTTTTTAATATCTACAATTTTGTTGTCAAACATATCGCACACATTATTTAAGGTGGTATTCATTCAATGTTCTCCGATTATCAAAAAACACGAAAAACTATTTCTTGGGACGTGTTAGTCATTTTGAGAAGGAAAACTTCAGACTTTTTCAACAAATGACAATAAAATTATGCTTCGGCTTTTTCTTGAAGGTAATCTGTATCGATAAGAATATGATCTTTAGTACTTTAAATTTCTATAGGATGCCACCTGTGTAAAAAATTGTAAGATCCGCACTGTTCGTTAGATAACAAAACAGATGTCAAATGAAAGGGTTTGGCCTTAAGAAGTTCAAAAACGTATTATATTGGAGAAGGGGTGCGCCCTTTAAAAAAAATATAAGATCTTCACCGTTCGTTGAACTAAAAAGTTAGGTACCAAATGAAAAGATATGGCAAATTAAAAATTACTAGATAAATTACATATAATACGTGAAGAAATTTTTTAATGGCTTCAGACTTTCACAGTTCATTCACTTGTGAAAAATGAGCAGTCAAATGATAGGGTTTGCAATTCAGATGTGCAATAAGGTTTAATTTTTTCAAAGAGGGTTGCCACCTATGCAAATATTTATAATAGGTGTGCTGTTCGTTGTATTACAAAAAATTAATAAAGTTTTACGCCGACTCCGAAGCAAAAGAGGGGGGTTTTCTTTAAAAACCAATTTAAAGTTCTAAAAATGTGCATTTGGAGGACATACATATTTGATTTTAAAAGATAGTAAGCTTATAAAATTTCAAAAGGCTGCGACCACAAAGCTCGAAGCTTCATAAAAATTACAAAAAAAAAATGGCAAAATATAGAAGTTCAAAAAAAGCAACTATTTTGGAGTGCGGAGTGCACCTGACTCTAAATAAAATAGCTTTGAAACCTTAATTTCTAAACGAGGAAAGCCACCTATTGGAAAATATTTCAATCAAAAATGTTATTTAATTACCGTAGAACAAACCTTGAGGTCCTCTTGCATTTGATACCAAAATGGTTTGATTTGATTAAGCGGTTTGTTTATTATTAGGAAATTACTTTTATTTCAAACTTAAAAATAATTGGCCAAGGTGACTTAAAAAAAATAACTGTTATTTTCGGTCCCTGTTACAGATCGCCACATGTGAATTAATATTCTGCAGTGATTTTATTAGTTTACGGCTATGTTTATTTCGTTTTTTATTTTTTTTTTTTAGCTAAAGCTTCTCGTTTTTGTTTAACATTTGAAAATCTGTTAACGTCATTGCATTGTGTATAATATTTTCATGTCAGATTAAGTTTTCACGAAACTGAACTGAATGCTTAACAAAAGAAAAATAAAACAAGAACTTTTTTCAAAGTTTTATAGATAAAGAAGCAAACAGAAATGAGTTGGCAAAAGTGTCGGATATGAAATGAAAGCAAAGAAGAAGCCGAGGTAATGCATTTGTAAAAGTAATATGATTCTAAATACATACATACATATGTACAAAAAAAAATGTAGAGATATCTGCCGCTTATTCAATGCACACATAAATCCTTACAGCAAATATGAATCGTCGCCAAGGTTGATAAAGTAAGCGTCCACTGCTACTACCACCGCCTTCGTCGTCTTTTTGCTGTTAGTGCCGCTGTGGCTTCTGACTGTGTCTTTGGCCGCAACGCCGCTATTGACTATTGACAGTCGCATTCCTTCCCCCTCAATTACCCGTAGTTCCGTGCCGTGTTGTTGGTTATTAACTTTTCCTATCAAACTTTTAGCTCATTCGCTCCAGGCGTTGATGCTTGTCAAAGTTGGTGTCACAACATTTGTAAGCGTTATAGCTGCCGTAACGGTTGACAAAAAAAGTCTGCATTCGAACTTTTAATCTAAGTTTTTTCCACTGCTTTTAAATCATTTACTTCTTGAACACTCAGAGACACATTCTCGCCTTTACTTACAATCCTACATTTACTAACACTCACATGCTGCGTATGAGTGACTTTATGTAAACGTATGTGTGTATGTTATTTGTGCAGTTAAGCAGAAATAAATTTTTGTCTCAGCATCGCTACTTGCAGCATCAGCAAATCTACGAGCAGCGGGTGGTGGTGTATAGCAGCGATCAGTCGAGTTAGTAGTGCAAGCAAAAATGTCCAAGAAATCTTAGAATCCGCCATCGCATGTTAAAGTGCATAGAAAGTAACTTTGTATTCGTGCAAGTGTATGCATGGCTGCGGCAGCAGCAGCTGAGATTGGCACGTCGGTATTGTGACACTTTCATCTCTGGCACTACACTATGCCACAATTAAGTATGAACAACCTCTTTCACCTCTGGGCGCTTTGTCGTTGACTCCTCGACATTCATAAGTGGCTCGCCAGTAGCATATAATGGCTGTGAAACAAAGCTTGTATGTACATAAAGCTCCCGAACGGAGTTGACGTCTCTGCGCATAAAAACATGGAACAGTTTTATGTAAGCATCTTTCTGAGTATTAGTGGCTTTTCAAATGTTTTGCTTTTCTTCTTTGACCAACAGATGCAAAGATAAAAGTCGAGCACCTATCGTATGCACTTAAAATCGACCGAAAGTGAAATGGGAATAAGAGAGTAGTCGTACTTAGTTGTAAATGGAAAGGCTAAGAGAAAACACTGTCAAAATATCAAACTCAATGGCTTACAACCGTTAATATATTTTCGCATGATTAACTTATCATACATTACGATCCCCACGGCGTATGCGCAACTTTTGTTGGCCTAACATTTATATTTTTATACCCGAGCGCAATTGTGCACAACGGCACTTTACAAAAATAAGAAAACTGCGATATTTTAGTAACTACTGAAGCTTATTTACTAAAAATTGGTATTTACAATGATTTCTAGACGGAAAATAAGAATATTATATGCAGTGTTGCCGCTTTGGTAATTTTTAACCAAAATTGGTAATTTTTTTCTTTATTTCTCAATTTTGATAATTTGGTAATTTATTTTTCAATTTGGTAACTTTTTTGATTCGGTCGTACATGTCAAATGGTCAATATAGGTTCTGATTCCACATAAGTAAGTGGTAAGGGTTTCCTTTTATCCTGAAAGTTTCGCAAGGCGAAAGTAGTTTCAGCGTTCCTTGGTTACTAATTAGAATTGTGTGATCTTTAACAAACTGCTTGAAAGTGGCTTGTACTTAGTATATCTACCGTGTCCTTTTCTGGAAGGTTTTGGATGGTCCTACCTTTCCCTGTCTGTTCGTCAGCTTTGCGATTTCCATCAATACGTAGGAGTAGAACTCTACGTAAATACATATGTATGTTCTCGTTCAAAAAGCTACGGCATTCCNTCCTTTTCTGGAAGGTTTTGGATGGTCCTACCTTTCCCTGTCTGTTCGTCGTTCAAAAAGCTACGGCATTCANTGCGATTTCCATCAATACGTAGGAGTAGAACTCTACGTAAATACATATGTATGTTCTCGTTCAAAAAGCTACGGCATTCCGCAGGGGACTTCACTCTGTCTATGTGTGAGTCGAAATCTTTCCTTCAAGCGTTGAATTTTTGATATATTTTCTTGTCACTTGTTTACATACAGTGGTCGAAAAAATTATAGCCGCATTATATTTTGACAAGTTTTAACATATTATCTTTTTTATAATTAAATTCTGGTTATTTTTTATAAAAATATGGATCCTTCTTTAACAGAACTCGTGTAAATCCAAATTTTAAACTTTGTTCAATATTTAAAAAAATTCAACAAACTTTCGTAAAAATTTTAGGTGAATGAAGCACAGATTGCCAGAAAAGCTTGGTATCTTCGGAATATATCGAGCCCTAACCGCCAAAATAACGTAAGCGACATATTTTTCAAAATTTTGTTTTTGATGCAGAAATGTATCTGGATGCTCTAGTAATATTTCTGACTGCCAAAATAACTTAAGCGACATTTTTTGTACAGTTCTGCACATAAATTAAGTTTGGTAATTTTTTGTAGAATTTGATAACTTTTTAAGGTAATTTTGGTAAAAAATAAAAAAAAGCTGTGGCGACGCAGATTGAAAATTTTGGATAATGGGCGTAGCAACCGCTTCACCTATTTCTCCCAAACTTGGCACACTTGTTGGCCCTGGTACAACATACCAAACGGCTTAAATTTTTAAAATCCGGCACCAGCCACGCCCACATCCCATATAACGGTAATTTAGAGAAATATGAAATCTTCGATAAATCAGTAAATACTGAAGCTAATTCTTTTGCAAAAAATGCGCTTATGATAAAATTTCGGAAAATGGGCGCGGCTCCGCCCACTTCTGGGCTACATATATATATATCTCGGTAACCCTTCGATCAAACGATTATGATTATTGTGCTTGTCACCTAAAATCAAAAGACTGAAAATTATTGAAATCGGACTAAAATTAGGTCCACTTATTATGTAACGGTAAATTTCAGAAATGCTTGAAACTTCGATATATCAAAATTTGAAGACGCTTATTTACACAAAATTGATACTAACAAGAATCCCTTAAAAAGAAGTACCATTCAAATGGAATTATATAAAATAGTCCCAGTCGGAAAAGTAGGAATGCATTCCATGCGTGATAATTAATCGAACGTATTTCTTATGAGTTTTAGATCCAATTACTGTTTAATATGTAATCAATATTCTAATGTAATCAAAAATTTCCAAACATTTCATATTAAAACACATTCATTTTTCGATACTAGGTAGTGCAAAATTGAATGCCCCACTTTTCTTAGGACATCGCTCTGGGAAAAAATGCATTTTCGAATGTTAAAAGGGTTGTTTTACCGATTATTTTTTCGATTACTATACATTACATTTTCCCACTGGGTATACAAGTCTATGGAAGATGTTACGAATAGGAGTAGAATCACCCCTGCTGACCATCCAAAATATTTTGGTGGACGTCTTAAAATATAATAGATTTTATAATTCCTAATGTACATGTGTTCTTGAACAACAATCCACATTTTTTTTTTTCACCAGATTTATATATCGTTCAGGTATACAGCATAACTGCTACAAGTAGCAAACTATTTAGGGAATGTCACAAAGTGTTTGGCTGTTTTTTGTTTCTGCGGCACAAACGATTATAATATTCTCTTTACTCATTTTTCTCTGTAAAGACAAAATACATGCATATGTACATACATAAATACATATATAAATATGCATGTAATGTATGTACATATTTATGCATACAACTTTAATAGATATTGTATTAAATAATCTATGCTTAGGTTTGTAAATAAATTTTTCATTTTTTGCGTTCTTTGGTTGCACCACGCTCGCCGCGAATTCGCGCGGCACGCGGCATGAAAGCCAAAGCGCATGTTTTTTTCTTATAAATAATGTTTTATAGAATAAGGATTGATACTAAATTTAAACAATTAAAAAACCTGATCGAGAAGTAATAAATATTTCCATTTCTTTATACAAATTTTTTTATAAAAATTAAAAATTTTGTACAAAATAATAATTATTTGAAAAATTGAAACAATCAGGCTAAAGCGAGTCTAATTAACTATTATCGTGAAAAAAAATCAGCAAGATACATGCCATGAATAAGTGGATAATAAATATTTGTTGTAAAACGAATTTTGCAAAATTGCTCAAATTATATTTTTTTTTATGGTTGAAAACCGAATAAAGTGATTTGGGCGAAGAAATCTTGACCCTCCAAATTTTGGGTGGCCCACTTGAGAGATTTCCCCTCAGTGTACAAGGAGTGTTGTCATCAGATATTTTACAGCATGCTGTCTCACTTTTCCTTTACGAAATAATGGAACCGGCATATATTTATGTTGAAAACAAGGGTGTCTTGTACTCTTCACAAACAAACTTTAGCAAACCATAGTAGAAAGTTTTGGCTCAATACATTTTTCTTGACCTTTTCTTGGGCTTTCTTTTATTCGTCGAACCAAAGAAATGTTTACAAATAATAACATAAGAACAGAATTGGTTTTTATTAACCCGTAACTTCAATTGTATTTCTGCTTGGAAACAAGAATTTTTTATGTTTGGTTTGAGCCAAGTTCCAATGAAATTGTTTGCTGAGTTAGAGCTGCCTCGGCCGTTGGATGAAAAGTGAAATTAAATTTCCTATACTTCCTCAGGAAGTCTGTTTTCTATTAGAATGACAAAGAATGAACATGAAATACAAAAATTGGACGTCCATTTCAACTTTGAATAACAGCTATGTAAACGCTGTATTTGTGTCAAAAATTTTTTTTTTAAATATAATTTGGACGTAGTTTTTCCGAAGAAAAAAAACCACGTGATAATGAAAATCCAGTTCGTCTGATGGATTATATCTCATGTCGATGAGTTGATAAGAAATTAGTGAAAAAAAAACTCTCCTTCCCCTTCTTGAATGGGTCCCACTTGTTTCCCCGCAAATACGAAAATCTCAATCCGTAAATTGATTTGAAAAGCATAGTGATTTCATAAACAAAAAACATTCAAAAATCAATATCCCAGAATCAGCATTATCCAGTCTTTTGCCTCTTAACACTTTCCGCGTTCTGGAATTAAATCACNTCATAGTGGCTATGTTCTGGTGTAATCTTTCGCCATGAACCATCAAATGAATTGGATTTTCATTAATGCGTGGGTTTTTTCTTCGATAAAACAACGTCCAAATTCTCTTTTTTTAATATCTTTGAAATTTCCCATTTTTTCATAAATTTAGCAGTTTTTTTTCTCAAAAACTGGCCTTGCTAGAAAAATTTTGTAATTGCGCTTCAAATCAGCATCAAAAAATCTATAAGGCGGTACGACCAAATTATGTTGAACTGCGTAATTTATCTCATAGGGAGAATAACGACTATTTAAAAAAATTAAAATGGCCAGCGCAGATCTCCATTATTTGAGAATATCAAGCAACTTTTGTATGTCTGTTGTAATTTTTCAATCCTTAAAATAAATTGATTAAAAAACAAAACAGTAAACTGCACTTAATTTTGGTTGTTTCGCAAGCATATTTTAAATTATATTTACCGGTGTTTTAGTGCTTATCTAAGCGCTTAAAATGCATTTTTTTTTGCTTATTTTCTTCTGCGCTGATAATCATAAGTCATTCTTACATCGCAACTAAACAGGAAAATGAACACGGAAACCGGGTTAAACTGTATTCTTGCAAGAAAATTCTAGGCACGAAGTGGCGTCTGCGCCCTGATCTTACGCTATGGGTTATAGAAGGCGGTAATCCTCCCAATAATTGCATACGGTTCGCTGGTTGGGTAGAAAGCCGTAGAGACAAACTACATACTTTGCAACGTTAGGTAGGGTGCAAAGGTAAGCCTGTATTTCGATTACGGGGTCAATCAAATCATACCCAGCGGAAACGCTGAAGGCCATCTGTCACATTCCATCGATTGATCTCTTTTTAACCCTTAGTTATGCGCATGGAGTCAGGGCCATTTCAAGTTGAAAAAAATAAATCTTGGAATGCTTGGAGCGCTCTCCTAAGTCCTGACCCCATGCGACCACTAACATAACATTTTTTGGAGGAGGTAAGTTTTTAATTTTTTTTTTTTAAGTCAGAAGTCGAAATTATGTTTTTGTTTTTTGAAGCTAACGATAATCGAGTACTTTAATTTTGTTGATAATACACACTTCGTCTTTTTATTTATAAAGCTCTTTTTTCAACACTTGTTTTGGGGTCATTCGGGATGCCATGCGGCTAATTGCGCGATTTCCTTTATGCACCTAATTAGGGGTTAAAAATATGCCAATTGTGGCTAAAAACTCGTGCATGTCGCAGATGTCGTGAAAAATGCTTTTTGTATCCAGATAGATACTAGCAGTTCTAAGCGAGTATGTTACATAGATATATTCATATATTAATATGTTTAACGATATTTGTTTAACAAAATTTCAAATTATGCTTTCGCTGAAATAATCTGGCAGAGATACGAACACGGCCCATAAAATACCATTACTTATACGTAATAAATTTTGATTAATCACACAGCTCAGTTAGGGCCAGATTCACAATGCTTAGTTAAACGATTGTTAACTACCAACAAAAGTTTAACTTTGAATTTATATTCAGGGTCAAATTCACAGTGCGTAGTTAACCACTGATAAGAGTTTAACTATTGATTTTCATATTCACAACGCTCAGTTAACAAAAGTTTAAACCAGTTATTAGAAAAGTATTGATGTATTTGTTAATGTTATTGTGGCTTTTTAACATTTTATTTTTAATATTAATATTTTTACTGAGCTTTGTACCCCGATTGTTTATTAGGAAAAATTGAAAAAGTAACAAAGTCTAAGTGGTTGAAGTTATAGCAGCTATTTCGGAGATCACCACATCACCTCATCAGACTTCTTTTTTCTTGACTTCAGCAGGAATCGAACCTGCGTAATCGATGTTCAAAGTCAAAAACGGCAAATCAGCTGCACTTGATAGTAGTTGGTTGAATAAGGAAAATGAATTGGCAACAAGAGTTTACGGGATGTACATAGCTCAGTGATTAACAAATATACAAATTCTAAAAATCAGTACTTTTCTATTCGAATTTGAAATTCGTTCCACAACAAAAATAAATAATTTGACAAGAGTTTAATAACTATGGGGGCAAGCTGGTTTCAACCTTTGTTAACTGAGCGTTGTGATTATGAAAATCAATAGTTAAACTCTTATCAGTGATTAATACGCACTTTGAATTTGGCCCTTAATCTCACAAAATTTTTTTAAATATAACCGTTGTGTGTATGTAAGTATTTACGCATAACATACAAACCAACGCAACATATTTACATCCTTTCAAAGATAGTGGAATTTCCTTCATTTTTCTTTCTCTACTTACCACGATTGTGCTCTTAATTAATCAATGAGAAAATCACATTGGACAATCGGACATGCTGCTAGCCATATAATGTTACCAATGCCGTCAAAAGTAGCCAACATTGAGCAGCCTTTTTCTTTCGCTCAAATGCTCAAATATAAGGCTCTAAGTACATATCGTCCCCTCAATATAACAATAGCGTATAATTTTTTTTGGGTTTTGAGAAAATCGAGTTTAAAGTTTTTGTTTTTTTTTTTTTTGAAGGAAATTTTTGAACAAGAAATTATACATCATTTTTTCCAATGACATTTTGACCCACTTTGTGGAAGTAGAATTTGACGAAATTTTGACCATACATAGATGATGGAGATTCTAAATATGCAATAAAAAAATAATGGCGTATGAGCACATACGCTATTGTTATATTGAGGGGACGATATATTCTTGCTATAGTTTTTTTTGCTGAAAATAAAGCGATAGAAATTGCCTTCGCAATGGGAGGCGAGAAGAGCTCGTTAAGGATCCAACTTGATGCCGTGCTGAAATATTAACAAATCAATGGAATAGGTTTCTGGCTACTAAATAATGTATTTAATAATAGAGGAAAAAGAGCACAATACTTTAATTTATTCGGAGGCACAACCAAAAATGTATTGAGCAAAGCACATAAGCTTTTATGTAAGTGCCCACAAGTAACCCGAATACACATACATGTCTCTATGACTGCGCTTGTATGAACATTTGTGTACTTCAGCAAAAAAACAAATGAGCTTTGTGCGTGCCTTGGTTATCGAAGTATGGTAGCAAACTTTTTTTAGTACAGTCTACATAGAAGCTAATTTTAGGATAAATTGATTGACGCACAAAATTTGTCAACATTCCCGATATAAAAGCTCGGAAATGAACGGAGCTATTGATACAAATATATAATGGGGGGAAAAATCACTGCGAAAATTGCTACAAATTGGTCAGCTATCCTTGGTGAATTATACATACGTACAACATGAGTTCGTATCGAAGCATATCTCGTTTTATTTAAATATACTGACAGCTAGTACAAAAATTTTATTTTCTGCATACCTCACCTTTCAGTTATCAAGTAAGAGTATATGCATCATTGGCTTTGTCCAGCCCTCAAGGTTAACTGGTCATTTCTCTTTTAAGCAATACACAATTTTCTATACGGATATATGTACATATCGGCAGTCCTCTCCAATAACGACACAATTAAAATTAAAAAAAAAACTTTACTACTGTTAAGTGTCTCATTTCCCCAATTCTTGCCTAATCCATGTATATGAACCTGCATATAGAGCTCTGTTAAAAATGGACTATCCGGCTATTCGGTAAGTCGACTATTCTATTAGGAACTTTTTGTTAGTGGCTATTCGAATAGCAATTATTCTCTTAACCGCTCGAATAAGACTAGCAGCTAATTTTCGTCTAACAGCTCTCTATCGAGTTGTCTGAAAATCGACTAACCGAAATTATTCGAATAGTTTTTTGTGGATAAAAAATTATCTTCACCTATAAAGTAGTATTCAAACCTAGAAGGCTTTCAATTTAAAGCATGGAAAATCTACATATAAAAAAACATATGTATACTTTAAATCATCTCCTCTAACATTACAGTTTTTGAAATAATAATGAATTATATAAAATTAATGAGTTAGCATCGCCTTAATAAGAGATTGTGGTATGCTCCTTTCGGCAGATTTTGGGAGGGCGCGATTGAGATTTGGAATGCAGTTTTTCAAAAACAAGAAGATAGATTTTCTCCAAAATATCGGAGAATATTACTAGTTCACAAAATTCTTCAATTATTTTATTTTTATTGTTTATCGTTAATTAGCTTTAAGTTTATGAAAGCTTTTCATTAGTAAGACTTTGTTGTATGCGAGATTTGTCTACAATTTGGCAGCCACTTTGTATGAAATATGAAACATTTTGATACAAATTTGCACTAAATTAATCACACTTTTTACTCTATATCTCGGAAGCTAAAGGAGATATCCAAACATGAATAACGTCATTTTAATGAAATTTATTTGTTTACTTAGTATGGCTGCATTACTGACTCTATTTTTACTAGAATACCGAAAAAATATTAGTCAATGCCTCGGAAACTAATGGAGATATCCAAAAACTGATAACGCCAATCGAAAGATCTTATTTTTTTAATTTATATCTTCATCTATAATAAAAATCATCAAAATGGCGATCATGACCTTTTTTTTATTATGTCCTCGTATTTACGCTGAAAGTATGTAAAAGTTCACTTCGTATGACTGATGCATTCCAACTGCATAATAAAGTAAAACACAGAAAAATATATCTAAAGGACAGGTAGACGAAAACTACACTCTCGGGCATTTTACAGTTAATCATAAACTCCTTCTTCTCTTGTCTTCTGTACTAGTTCTTTAGCTGTTCTTATTTACAATTACGTAGTGTCACTACTACTAACTCCTATGTTGCTTACGTTATTTTTGCGGTAACTCAAAACAGCGGGTGTCGCTTACGATAAAATAGAAAGAGGCCATGAGGATTGACGATACAATTTTTTACCAGTTGCCTTGTTATGGAATTCAGAACAATTCTAAATCAAAAAATTAATTTCGAAAAGAATGTCGTTTACTTTAATTTCGCGGTAAGGGCTCGAAATATCGACGGAACGTGAAAATGGCATTGGTAGTTATACCACGGGCTGTTAAAAAGACCTCATAAAAGCATTAAATATATGAATTTATTTATTCAAAAGAAGTTCTTTTTTCATATTCGCAAAATAAGCTATACAAATATTTAAACCCACCAAACAGAGAGTCAACCCTGCGTATGTATACGATTATATTTTACATTTATTCAGAACTTTTATCGAATATGTGACCGAAAACTTTTATAAATATTCTTGAAATATTTGAGTTTTCCTTAACAGCATGAAGGGGCAATAACGTACATATCTACGCACAATCTCTGAAAAAGTTGCTAATAATAACATGGAATTTCTGCACATCTTCAAAACTCAGAAAATTTGGCATCATGTGCTTACAACTACAGACAGCGTCATAATAACTCTATCATTACCAACAGAAAACGAAAAGTTCTGTCCAAAAAAAAAAAACAAAAACAAATGCTACCACTGTGAAGAATCAACGGCGAAGATAAGCATGGGAGGGGCGCGCTTAAGAATGACATCTGAAACGCACATCCAATTTCACAACCAACAACCGGAAATACTATTTACATGCACGCATTATCCGCGCTCCACTTCGGAAAAGAATGAAAAGCGCATTTTTCTCTAGTGCATTCGCGAAAAATGTAAATGGGCTGGGCGCTCTTGCTTGAATTCCAGTTACCGATGAAACGCGCAACAATTCATTTTTTATCTTGCCACTTTTGCAACACACAACAAAATCGCTGTTGCCCAGGACTACACGGCGTATGAGTGCTGCGAAGGCAAAATATTTGGGGAAAGAGTTGTGTTGAAAAGTTTCAATTTCTCAAAGAAAATTTGTGCGGTTTGGCACAAACGAAACGGAACGAAACGAGAAATGTTTAAGTTGCTGTGCAACAAAAATAACACGCTATTTGCCAAAGATGAAGTTGGCGTGACTTCTGTGCCGCACAGTGGTTCCACATCAACCAGAACCAGAAAAAATACAATATTTTGCAAAGGTTTGCCCAATCGATCTGAAAATTGGTATTAGGAAACTTTTTGAATCATGTGATATGAATTTATAAGAATAAAAATGGCCGAAAATGTCTGCCCTACGTTTCCAAAAAATACTATATGCCTTTTTATTCACAATTTTTTATTCACCATCTTCAATTTATTTAATCTGACTATGGATTTGTAATTAGCGTCGTCGAAAACACCTGAAAACCGATTGTTGCTAAATAGTTTGGAAATGATGCTTGGTAAACTTTATATAGATTGCACGAAGGTTTTTAGGGGATAAGGACATTTAAAGTCCTGAAGAAGCTAAAGAGAAAATGGCAGCTGATGGCAGCTGGTTTTACTTTTGCCTAGTTGTAAAGAATATATATATGATAATGAAATATAGTGCTCAGTTCGGTGGAGTGTGGAGCTTTATAAAAAATAAAATCCTAAAAAAAATATTAAAATCCTAAAACAATGCCCAAATTATTGACATAGCGTAAGAACATATAACTCAAACATTCATTAAAATTATTCAACTATGCCATTACTAAAAGATAGCAATTTCGCCGAGTTTATAGCATTCAAAGAAATTAGATACTTCTTTTCAGAGCCCCCATGCAATTAGCTAATTTGACAAAATATGAAAAAATTTGTCTTGAAGCTTTTATCTTTTTGAATTTTTTCTGCTCAGGAACCATAGTGCGCCGTGGCACCGACACATGTAGTATGTTACATATGCATGCGTATTTGTGCTGGCTTTATAAGCTCAACGCTGCAGCATTGATCAGTTGGTGCAAGAAGCTGGCGAAATGTGTAAACGAAACGCACGCAAAATGCATGAAAAGTTATGGAGAAGGTTTGTTGCCGCTTCTCAATTTGCCAGAGCCACTACGGCCAGTTGTGCCAAAGCGCTCTACAAATGAAACCCGTCTTGCAATAGTTTTGCGCTACGCTTGCGCCTGCCTGCCAGCCTACTTCGCAGCCGCACTTTGTTTTGGCATTGCAAGCCAATGTAGGTTTTCCTAATTTTTTTTTCTTCATCTGCCATTTCCTCTGTGTTGCTTACTTTGGCAATTTTCCCTGACAAAGTCATGACAACTTGTGAGAAAATTTTCTTCAAACAATAATTACATCAGCACGAAACGACAATTCCCGGATATTACCACTGCCACTCTGTGGCAGGCAGCGTTATGGACGCACGCACGGACAGACATACGTATGGGCAAACAGTCAGAGAAACCTAGCCGAGCAAATTGACAAAGTGTATGAATAAGTTTTCCGTAGTTTCAAAGAGCATCGTGAGTTGGAGAAACCTGCAGCTCATAAATGCGTTACATGGCAGCCAAATGCAAGTTAAACTCTGTGGCCACCAGTTAAGTTCTTTACAGCAATACTTATGTATACTTAAATACATGGGTGTATATGAGTGTATACTTCAAAATATTAGTTGCATAAATTCGGCATGCCACTCGGTGAAATGTGTGAAATTTATTGGGCGGGAAACAGTATGTGGCTTATTTACTTTTCGAGAACTTCCAGCGCCTTCTGGCGGTGCCAACAAACAAACAAATGAAGAGACTGACAGATAGTAAACTAAACATATATTTTTTTGTTTTTGTGATACATAGATATGCATATGTATGCACTTGCGCTTTACTATCTAGGAAGACTAATTTCGTACACTGAGAGTCATACAGAAGTTTTTGAACATGGAAAATGGTAAATGGACGTGAGAATTTCAAGGTTTTGAGCACTTACTAAAAAAACATCTTGATTCAAGGTTTTTGGGTCCAAGCTTACTATATCTGACAGTTTTTTTTTTTACAAATATTACAACAAAAAA
>NW_016161055.1:36626-43720 GCF_001687245.7 Rhagoletis zephyria
AGTCATCTGCTACGGTTCGTTGGATTTGCAAATTGTAACCTTTTTCATAAATTTAGTCGCTGCCAATAGTTACGGAGAAATTTTTGAACTATGCATACCTACAAACGAAATTGTATATATAAATAAGATATATACGTACTATTTGGTTAATGCCCCTTAATCCGCCTGCCGTAAGTTTTTTGTGTTTTTGTTGCTTTTGAACGGCGTTTTTGATTGTTAAAATAGTTTGTTGAATGTAAAAATTTGCCGCTACTGACTTATTCGGCTGAAAATCCAATCAGAGCTCTATTTACGCTTTCTGCTGTAGTGAATACAAATTGCGAAAAGAACTTAAACATGAAAAGTCTAAAGTAAAGTTTGGAATTGAAAAAAAAAATTATTTAATCTTGAATTGTACAAATATATATGTATATTTAGATTTTAAAGCTTCTACAATAAAAAGTCAATCAGTAGCAGTCAAGTTATCTGCGTGCAAAGCAATGTAAAGTTAAATAAATACATAATTTAACTCTTTAGCGCGAATTAATGGCATAAAACAATTGCCTCTAAGCACATTTTAATTAAATTTACAAGTGATTTAAATGTAAGTTAAATTTAACTGACATCGTAAAAAACAGCATAATTTGTGAATTGAATTGTTTTAATTTGCCAACGATGAATAATTAAAAAAATAAAATGAAAGTTATTCCCACAAACAGAAAAATGTTGCACAATTTATTAATAACAAAAAATTTCTGATGACCTTATCAATGCGTAAATGTTATTAGACTCAAATGTTTTCTGATTGCATGCGACAACGATTAAACAAATAAAAAATTTAAAATGCGTGTTAGTATGTACATATCCAAGTATGTACATAGCGAAAAACAGCTTGACGAGTGCAATTGGGTAACCACTAAAATGACAACTAACACGTTCATTGCGTCAATTTAACAGCTTTACATACACTAATTACTACAACAACAACAAAAACAATAGTAACAGTTAATTATAATCAATACAATTGTCATTATTAATTACTTGCTAATTTTTAGAGGTTTTGCAATGAATACAAACACGANCGCACATATCCAAGTATGTACATAGCGAAAAACAGCTTGACGAGTGCAATTGGGTAACCACTAAAATGACAACAAACACGTTCATTGCGTCAATTTAACAGCTTTACCTACACTAATTACAACAACAACAACAAAAACAATAGTAACTTTCAGTTAATTATAATCGATACAATTGTCAATATTAATTACTTGCTAATTTTTAGAGGTTTTGCAATGAATACAAACACGAATTCACATAAGTTGCAAAAAAATTATAAAAAATTTCTAAGAAATTTATCGTCGTTTAAAGTACAAAACCGCGTATCGTCATTCTGCAAAACGGTGTAACTGACATTTCACTGTTCAGCTGTTCACACAAGCTATTGGCTCAAGCCTTATCCATTCGTCCTGAAATATACTAGGCAGAAATGCGATTTTTGAAATCTGAGTGTTTTTACTCTCTAGAAAATAAGTTATGCAAGCTCACACACGCGGTCTTGCATTAAGTAGTAGTGTGTATGCCCCACGTAAAAAATGTTGCTGCTTGCTTCCTTTACGAATCATAAAACTAATCTGGGGAACGTGGGAGANTGCAGAAATGCGATTTTTTTTTATAAAAAAGAGAACCATTTTGAAATATGAGTGTTTTTACTCTCTAGAAAATAAGTTATGCAAGCTCACATACGCGGTCTTGCATTAAGTAGTAGTGTGTATGCCCCACGTAAAAAATGTTGCTGCTTGCTTCCTTTACGAATCATAAAACTAATCTGGGGAACGTGGGAGAGAAGTCGTGAAACGTATTATTTTTTATGCGATGTGCAGATATACATAATATTTTTGGAAATACGTATTCTTAAACATTTTGCAAAAGGATGATGAAGTCGCTTATCAAAATATTTTTTGTTGAAATTTTATTTGCGTTGAAAAAATTCGACAAAGGTTTCATTGAATACAACTTTAAACCCCTCGTGCCCGAATTAAATTGGTGAGCTACAACTAAAAAATTGTAAGTTCTTTCCACTGGAATTATAAAATCTTGTGTATGTATTTAAAGCCTTTAGCCAAAATGTTTCGGAAAATATTAAGATTTGCGCGAACTGGAAAAAAATATTAAACTTAGTTTTTTTAAATATTTTTCAAAAAAATCTCCTTAGCTGACAGAAGAGTTTAAGTTTAANATATTTAAAGCCTTTAGCCAAAATGTTTCGGAAAATATTAAGATTTGCGCGAACTGGAAAAAAATATTAAACTTAGTTTTTTAAAATATTTTTCAAAAAAATCTCCTTAGCTGACAGAAGAGTTTAAGTTTAAAAAGCCTTCATACATAATTTTTTAGCAATATATCAACGGAATGAAAATAGTGAGATTATTAGAGGTACATATTTTTAATTCAGTCCAGCCCATGTAAATTTTGGCGAAGATCTTAAAGTATAATAAATTTTATAGTTCCGACGGAAAAATAGTACCGATTTTTTTTTATCGTAGCAGCAATCGTATGGCAAATGGCACAACCGAGGCGTTTGATATCAAACGAGGTTTCAGACAAGGTGACTTCCTTTTTTGTGATTTCTTTAATATGATGTTGGAGAACATAATAGGAGCCGCAGAACTGAACAGCTCATGCACAATACTTTACAAGAGCGTAGGTATAGTTGCTGGCATCTGCCGACGACATCGACACTATGGGTAAAAACAAGACTACGTGTGTGTTCCGTCCATTTTTTTTTGGAAACAAAACCATAATATGTCGTTAGTGAGACAAAGCCACATTCAAAATTGTACAAATGAGTAATAAAGTCATAATTTGAAATTATAACCTCTTTAACTAAAAACTCATATCTGGCCACACAAGTTTCCTATTAGTTGACCGCGTTTTAAAATTTTCAGACACTTCTTAGAAAAAAATCATCAAATTTCGTAAATAGGGGTATCAATCAGAGTCGGGCAAAATTTATTCGAATGACGAATAACAAATGAATACATTTTTTTCTCGTTATTCGTAAATAACAAATAACTTTATTTATTCAAAGCAAAATTATTCAAATGACGAATAAATTATTTTATTCGTTATCCAAATAATTATTATCTTCATTAATATATATATATATATCTTTATATATCCATAGGGTTCTCGGGAACGGCTGTAACGATTTTGATGATATTTAGGACACATGTAATGTTTTGGATTTTAAGGTTATCTGAATAGGCTTTATCTCCGAGATGACTCGTATAAGGTTGCCACCTATTTAAAATGAGTTACGAATTAATTAAAACACCATAATATGGATATCAAATGGAAGGCATTTTTAAGATCCCTAATTCAAAAATATTTTAAATAGTGTTACCATCTATTTTGTATTAATACAATTTTTTATTTGGTTAACTTCAATCAGCATTTTTTTATATGTATACATAGTACAAGATATGTAATATTTATTCCAGCGTGTTTCGCAATATGGTTGCCATCTAAATTTTAGGGTAAGAAATTTACTCAATAGATATCGAAATCCTAAATTCGACCTTGTGTCTACCTCCTTCGTCCTGTGAAACATCGAGGATTTTTGGCTCTCCTATAATAGCCGTCATCGATTCGCCAACAGTTAGCGAGTGGCGAAACGAACGAACTCAATGAGGTACAACCAAACTCGCTATCGTCTATCCGTGCTAGCTAACTTTGTTGTTGCTTTCACATGCAACATTCTTCTTTAAGCGACCGGAACTCAAACATAGCGAGCGAGAAGTGGCGAATCGATGACGGCTGTAATCAACTATTTATTTTAAAACTCCCAGAGTAAAAAGCCATTTCAAAATTATAAAAATGTAACTTCAAATTCGTAATCAGAGATCTATAAACCGTTCGAGAAATTAGTTTCCACCAATTTTCATACACTTTCCAAAATTTTCCGCCATTTTAAATTTTTAAAAATTAACTTCTAATTTGCAATCAGCGATCCCAAAAACCTCCCAAAAAGAAATCTCAAACATATCCAATCGATTTTAAAAAATTGGTCCTCCATTTTGGATCCGCCATTTTGAATATTAAAAATGTACCATCAATGTATTCAGGAACTCCAAAAACTGTTGGATAAGAAGTTTGAGAATAATTTGACGAATTTAATGCCATTTATCTACCATATATTCTTTAAAATTTTCGAAAAAATGCCACTCAGCATTCCAAATAAGACGAACGTACAAATCTTTTAAGCCATAGCACACTTAAATCAATCATCTCAATTTTTTGTTTACAAGCCTTTCTTTGTTGGCATGGAACGTCCCATATGAATACGTATGTATAAATTTATTTTCTGGTTTTTAGTTCACTTTTTTTTAGCAAAATATTGTCTTTAATATTTTTTTGAGAAAACGTTCAAGCACCAAAAGATTAAAATATTGCTCTAAATAATACAATTTCAGCTATAGTAAAACTACTTCGAAAGCAATTTTAGCAACATGTTACGTAATGATCAGTAAATATTATGGTAACTTTATGTCACATTGAAAAGTTTCCACAACACTTTTGACAAGTTACATACATGCAACTTTTAGTCGCTGCATGCGATTTTCTTGTTGCCTCGCTTATCTATTGTGATGTAGATTGTTCGATAAGTGTAAAATGAAATTGTCTAATTCGTTGCATGCAGCAAAACTGCGCTACATCCAATAATCCCACGCACGACATCACTGCCACAAATGCATGCATATGTACATGTGCAATCCAACTATAAATTGCACAGCAAATCGCTTCAATGGTTGCATTTAGCAAATAAAATTTGTAAGCGCCCTAACAGCATTCGTTGTCAACCGAATTTCCGACGCCAAAATTATTCATGTAAGTTCTAAGGATCCGTTTAAGCTTTTAATATTCCAAATTTACTTTCTGTTGACTGCGCGTTAGTCATACATACTACATACTTATATTTGTGTATTGGGGTGGTCCAAATTTGTTTTTTCAGAATTTAAGACTATCGAAAATAAGGAGACCCCCTTATTTTGGAATCGGTTCACATTCAACCGTGCCACCAGGTCTTTGAAATTGTCCACATATTTTGCATGGGGAAAATGCAAGTTTTCATAGAATTGGTAAAGAATCGTAAAAGTAAATATCTTTTGATCGAATAAGAATATTTCCCCTCAGAGCAAATAAGAGAATACGGGACTCCGTGCACAGAGGGAATATATTTCAAAATCAAACAGAAACGTGATTGGTCTTACTATAAACGTCAACGAAAGTAATATACAGTAAATAATTGATTCAATTAAGCGCATATTAAAATGAGGTAACCACTCTTGAATATTTCGCGGCCATCGCCATAGAAATATAGTTTGCTTTCGTCAAAGAAATACAGATAACAGTGACTTTTAGCTCCCTCCTTATCAACTTAAAGTTAACTTAAACTTAGAAAGATACATTTCCTGCAGGGTATGAAGACTTAAATATACATACTCAGATGTAAACAGTCAAATACGTACATTTCTAAACGATAATCAAATTTAAAGTATTAATTTTTGCTATGCGTTATTTCCCACAGTGTAGTTTCGATATTTTCAATTCTGGGAGATTGTAGCAGGAAAATTACGAAAAGTTCTTTTGCTCTTTTGAACCACCCTAATGTATGTTTAAAGTAACATTGTATTTTCGACAGCAATATTGCTACTTTTTATTGCCGCAACAATGAAAGGATTCGCACATTTCTTCATTGCTCTCGCAATGATTTTGATTATTGCCTGTTTGCATGCCGAAGGATCTGCCATGCGTGGCGGTGCACGCGGTCTCCAAGCGGATGAACCGCCAGAAGAGGTACCGCAAGAGTTTAATCACAGGGTGTGTAAAAAAGATTTACTTATTTCTATTTCAATATATGATTGCACACTAATGTTGATTTTTTGTTAAAGGCTCGACGCGCTGCTGCAGACGAAGAGGTTCCCGAGGAAGTACCACAGGAGCTTATGGAGAGAGTAAGTATTAGCATGGACCGAAAATCCGGTTTTTAAGAATTTTAATTGGTAATAGCAAAAATATGGTTCATAATACTCTAAAAGCAATCTGTTTGAAAGATGACAATTTTTGGTGTCTTAGGCTCGCCAAAGTCCATCAAAGTTCAATGTGCTCAAAAAAATAAAAATTAATAAATACATTTTTTTACTAAAATTGCAAGTATTAGTCCTACATTATTTGGTACATGGACCTTTTTTGAGGAGAATAGAATTAAGAAGGTAAGAAACATTTTTTTTTTGCACTTGAACTTTGATGGACTTGGGCGAGCCTAAGATATTGACCAAAAATTGTCCGAACGTTATGAACCATATTTTTGGATTTTCGGTGAATACCTTCAAAAACACGTTACAAAACCGGTCTCGATACATGCGAATGTATAGGTATATTAAAATACAATTTTCTTTAGTCCCGACGAGCTGCTTTGGGCGATGAACCTGAGCAGGTGCCACAGGAAATTGAGCATAACGGAAGGGTAATCTACAGCAGGCTTTGTAATAGTAAATTGAAGTAACTTGAATTGTGTCTGTTTATATTTTAAGTTCCGCCGCTCTTCAGCAAAGGCCGCTGACGAAGTGCCAGAAGAAGCTCCACAAGGCCTACACGGTGCCAGGGTGAGTAAATAAGAATAATGAGTTTGGTAAATACTGCGTTTTTGTAACTTGCTTTTCTTTATGTTAATTTTTGGGGTATAACCTTTTCTCCTGGCATTCTATTAAAAACCCATGTTTTGCATTTGACTTTTTTGCAGCGTCGCCGCTCGCCACAAATGCCAATCCCAGACGGTATGCCACCGATGCCACCCATGCCACCAATGCCGATGCCACAAAGATTCCATGATGATATTAATCCAAGGGTGAGAGAATAAAAGCAGAAGATTTGAGGGTCTCATCCAAAAAATTGACGCCGAGCTCACTTTGTATTACATCCAGCAACATGTTTTTTGGTATTATACATATGATTACAAAAGTAGTATAACCACAGAAGACAATGGACTGTTTTTTGTTTCTTACGCCAACCACCCTTTCAAATACCATAATTTCAAAACAAACGCCTCTTTT
>NW_016161055.1:44694-55976 GCF_001687245.7 Rhagoletis zephyria
ACAAAAGTAGTATAACCACAGAAGACAATGGACTGTTTTTTGTTTCTTACGCCAACCACCCTTTCAAATACCATAATTTCAAAACAAACGCCTCTTTTTTAACTCAAAAACTCTGCCTGAAAATTCTCCACCCATTTGTGGTGTGCATCTTGACGTTGTCACGCAAATGGATGGCCCCAAAGTTTTTGGGAAGTTTTTTGTGACAGAAATACACTTGGAGGGTTGTCATTGCCTTCCGAGGGCGGCCGCAATTAGCAAAAATAGTTTTTTACGTTGCTGGGTCGGGAAGCGAACCCTGGACATACTGAGAGTTAATACGCACCTCAGACCACTCGGCCACGGCGGCTGTATTCCATTACCAAGGAAAAAGTTATATGTAATTTTAAAATTTCATTTCAGGCTCGTCGTCACCTTGCAGTATCTGGGCTCGCCAAAAAAATTCTGACTCCATATTAAAATCGTGGAAAATACTTATGTATGTACCCGGAAATATTTAACAAAAAACACAGAGGACAGCCAGCGACAAATCATAAAAATATATAGAAAAATAATTTATATAAAATTTACACGATTAAATTCATAATTTGGGAAAGTCAAAAATCAAATGCATTTTTCTTAGACAAAATTGGCATAAAACATACAATTTCCTGAAAACATACATCATGGTAAAATCATAACACGGTGTAGTCAGTAGCGACCGGTTTGTTGTAATTTTGACAAGATCGGCATGCTGAACGGTACTAATATTTAAAATTGCTGAGGTAATTTGTGGCTGTTATTTTGGCGTATCTACTTTTTGTAACTTCTACGTGCTCTTCAAAATGTGTGCGGCGAAGTGTGAGCTTTCGGAGAAAATTTTGTGCAAAAAACATGGAAAAGTATGAGGAAATGGAGTCCAAGATGTCGTCAAACTAAAATATACTGGACAATTTCCTTGGTTTTTGTTATTTTTTTTGTCATAATAATAAGTCTTTGGTGTCATGACCACGGGCTCCATAAATCAAGAAATTTGTATGAAGGAGTGTTTGCAATATCGTTTTCTGTCGTTCATAAAGCAACATAAAGGCTCAGTTCTGTTCGGTCCCCGATTTAGCATTGTGCCATTACAGCCCCTTTTGACATGCACTGGTATGTCAGTCACGGGTACATATTGTTCAAAGGGATCCCAACCTACAAAACTATTCAGAATTGCGACCCGTTGAAAATTATTGAAAGCAAATAGATAAAAACGAAGGAAGACATCAAAATTTTTCAGAATTTCAAAATTAGTTGGCAGAGAGAAGCACATACCGTCACAATAATGTATATCCATATCCTAATGAGAGGACTCAAATGTAAATTGCGCCATTTTGTTTATAATCAAGATAATTGATATAAGTTTTTTTTTTGGTAACTTGTAACCAACTTTGGTTATATTTTTCTTGCCTGTCAAGTTGTTAAGATCTTTCCCGTGTTGGTTATCTTTTAATATTTACTGTAGTTTGTAGGTTGAGGAGAGTAGCAACAGCAGTGGCAGCCCCAGCAGAATGAATGTATTAGTATTACTTACATATGTATGTATTTGTTTTATAATATGCAGAATACATGATATAGTACATACATGGTCGGCTAATGGCTACTTCAAATGAATAAAATGAATACATACTTAGATAGTACATATATAGATACCTCGTATATGTGGAATCCAATACCACCTCATGTATTACTGTTTACTTTATTAATTTAAGTTGAGATGAATAATAATAATCTTATGGCAACTAGGTTCAGTGAAAATACCATTACATAGTTTTAAATAAATCGGTTTTTTGCGCTTTTGTAAAATTTATTTATTTACCATCGTATACGCGGTACCACGATTGACGTATACGAGGTATTTCGCTCTGAGCGACGATATAGTACAATAAGTTCAATTTTTAATTGTTTAGTCTTAATCTTAAAATATATACAATATAGTTGTTCACGCTGATTAGGTATTTCATTGATTATTACAAAGAAGTTGGAAACTATGTACCTATGTACTTATTTAAAAACGTCATTTAGAGTCTATTAATGGTTACGAAGATATTAACATTCATACATATGCATCTAATAAGGGAAGACTGATTTTCTAAAATATGCATTTACATATTACAGCCTTAAAAGGATTTACTTTTCAGAAATGCAATTAAAAATTGATTTTCTTTAACTTGTAAAATTTTTCTTTACGTATTATAAAAAAGAATTTGTGATGACCTGAATTGTTAACTAATAAAAACGTTGGTTATTTTTCCTTACATTTGGTAGCTTTTTCGTCTAATCTTGGTTAGAAAGTTCTTTGAGCGGCGGCAGCCTAATAAAGAAGATTATAAAGCAGAAAACCCTTTTTGTAGGTTGTGTAATAAGTTGTTATAATGATTTTCGGCTGACCAAAATTGTTCGTGTCCATCTATATATATAAAATTGAAATGTTTTTCGTATGACGGCGAACCGTTTTCTATTCTGAACCTTTTTCTATTCTGTAAAAAGCACATTTTTGGACCTTCTGTCTGGAAGGTTTTTTGTTTTAAAAAAATTTTAAATTTTTTGTTGTTGTTGCCGAAAAATGAAGAATGCTAAGACGTCACTATTTCCGTATATTCATAAAAATTGCATTTTCTTGCCGATCTGGCTCATATTTAGAATACAGTTTAGCTAATTGAACAGAAATATTTAGACTTAAAACTTACGCCATAGGTTTTCCCTGTGGCCGAGATATCTCCAAAAATTATTTTACGCTAAGAGAAGGATAGATACTACTATATATTTGTGGAAGTATGTATGTACGTATGCGCCACGTTGCAGCCTAAACGGATGGACAGAATCGAAAGAAATTTTGACAAAGTATTGACATGACACCTGGGCCTATAAATTGGGATTCGACAAGGGGGCGTGGCACCTCCCATAGGCGTGAAATTTTTTATCAGCTGTAACTTCGGAACCATAAGCCACACGAGATTGAAATTTGGTATGCAGGTATAGTATGGTAGGCGCTTATAAAAAGATATATATAAATGGGTTTGTAAAAGGGGCGTGTCACTTCACATAGGCGTGGAACTTTTAACCAGCCATAAATTGGGAACCAGAAGTCACATGAACCTGAACTTTTGTATGCAGACATATATATGGGAGGTGTTTAGAGTAAAGTATATATAAATGTGTTTGTAAAAGCGGGATAAATATGTATTCAGCTATTAGGCCATTCGGATATTTAAAATTGTGTTTTTTTTTGAATTCGTACAGTCTTTAGACCATTTCGAAATGGAAAGATTAATTCATTTTACTGATCCCGCGATGCTGTTCAACGAAACATGTGCATGCATAATGAATAAAACTACTTTTGCAATAAGCATTATACCGGAAAAGTGCAGCTATACCAAAACAGCTAAGCGAATAAGAAGCTAAACGGAATGTACCATAGTAGACTAATTTTAGTTTAAAAATTCTATCGTTACCTTAATCCACCTTATATCAATAATGAAACGAGATTTTTAGTACAGAAAGTGATGATCAATATAGTATATTAGTTGAAGTACGATAAAGCTAAAAGAATGGCTCATAAGCGATTTAAAAAATGTATTATGGCGGACTTATATACATATAAATGTATAGCGTAGAGTATGCGTTAGACTTTAACGTATATATATTTATAGGTATAGCGAGGCGTATGCGTATGCGTTATTAAGTTATCGAAATTTATCGAATCATCCAAATGTATAGTTATCGACATTCATCGAGTTATCCATGCTTACTGATTTTATCGTTGCGTATCAAATTATTGAAATTGATCAATCTTTTATTGACTTTATGGACACAAACTTAGTTGTTGAAATTTACGCTTAGTTATCGAGACATAAAAATTTATGGGATTATCGAAATTCGCCAAACTAATGAAATTTATCGATATTTATTGAATTATCATTATTTATAGAGTTAACGAAATTTATCAAACTAGCGTAATGCATGGAGTACTTTGAACTTACCGAGATATCGATATTTGTGTATATACTGATTTATCGAATCGTAGTTTTAGGAATTTTCAAAATATGTCGAGTAATCGGAATTTCAAGGTTATATAAGTTTATCGAATTATCATTTATCGAATTTTATCGTGTTACCAGAGAGTAACGAGTTATCGAAATTAGCAGATAGCTTTCCAAAATATAGAGGTATCAAAGTTAACCGAGTTATCACAATTTATAGAGGTATTAAAAGTTTATCGAGCTATCGATTTATATGGAGATATAAAGATTTTTGAGTTGTCGAATTTTAACGAGCCCTCGAAATGCACGGTTATCGAAATTTATCTAGATTAGTCGAGTCGAGTTATCGGATTTTATTGTTTTTTATCCACAAACTAGAATATATCGGGTCAATTCCAAGTCCTGCCAAAGACCTCCAAAGAAGAAGTGAAACTGAGGAAATGCCAGAAAGAAAGAAATGTGCGATACACATACATACACATGTACATATTTTTTAATATACAAAAAAAAAATATTTATTTACAAGCTTTTATCGACCTTAAATTTTTTATTTTTTATAACCAACTGCAAAGTTTAATTATTATTTGTGGCTGAGAAACGTACATGTCCACAATATTAATTAGTAGATTGTGGTAACTAAAGTAATTTATGAAATGTTTTATTTCAATATTATTAATATTTCGGGAAAAAAAGGATCAATGGTCTTCATCATTTACACCATTAACCATTTGCAGTGAAAATTTTTCTTTAAAAAATTTTGTCAGTTCTTCAGATTCGGAAGGCAAAAAGTTGACGCTGAAATCTCAAGCGAGAATTACAGGTCGGTCATAACAGTCTACTTATCTTTATCTTCATCTTCATCTTCATCTTCATCTTCATCTTCATCTTCATCTTCATCTTCATCTTCATCTTCATCTTCATCTTCATCTTCATCTTCATCTTCATTTTCATCGTGGTCATGGTAGAGTTCTGAAACTTGGTATGGAGATACATACAAACTGAATTTTTCATACTACAATCTCTGTAAGTTTTTATGGTAGAGTACTGGAACTTGGTATGGGGATATATGAAATCGATCGCATACTCTTGGAAAAAAATTGGAGCTATTGAAAAGGGAGCGTGGCACCTCCCATACATTCCTTACTTTTCATATTGCATACCTCTGGAAGCATTCATGGTAGAGTACTGGAATTTGGTATTGGCGCATATGAAATCGATCGCATACTCTTGAAGAAAATTGGAGATTTGGGAAAAGGGGGCATGGCAATTCCCATACAAACAGAATTTTTCATACTGCTATATGAAATCAGTCCCATACTCATTGTGAAAAATGGGCTCTTTGAAAAGAGGGCGTGGCAATGGACAAAGGTACTGATTTCATTTATCTTTGAATTTGTATATAATTCTTCTGTAGGTATATTTGTGATGAAATCCTAAATGGCTGGAGGGATTTTAACAAAGTTTTGTGTGTATTTTTTAGGGGGTATCTGGATAGTTTAGTTTCACAATTTAATCCGCCAGTTGGCGGTGGAGTTGAGTTATTACGAATATTTAAAACATGGATTGGAAACGGTAAATGCAGTCCAATTGCAAAAAATAACTGTCAGGTGATGCTGAGGTCGAGTTATTACTAAAAATCGATAAGTGATAAAAGGTGCCGTGAATGTCAGACTAAATCGACCTGTAGCACCAATGAGTATATCGAACTTTCGTGTGTTACAATTGGCCCAATGGATGTGATTTGCCAATATTATTGTGCGTTAAAGCTTCATTCAGACACACCAGAGTTGAGTTGTGCAGTGGTAAGTCTCAAGTCAGCACCTGTCGAAATACCTTAAAAGCCAGTTTCATTAAAGCAATTTAATGGGTTTCTGAGCTTCCTGAATATGATTCCGATGTCAGATTTTCAAAATTCCAAATGGTAGATCCAAAATGGCGACCAAATTAAAAAAAAATTATTGGATTTGTTTGAAGCTCTTAACCGCCATTTTGAATTTTAAAAATCTGACATCAGATTCGTAATCAGCAACCCAAGAAACCAACTGGAAACGAGTTTCAACCTTGAAAATGTTCAGTATCAACGTTTTAACTTTAGAAATATTTTTTTTTTTTAAATATCGCCATTTTGGATCCGCCATTTTGAATTTTGAAAAACTGATTTCAGATTCCTAATTAGCAACCTCAGAAATCCCCTGGTAACAAGTTCCAACCCATGACAACGCGTCAATCGTTCAGTACAAACCTTTTAATTTTACTAGTCTCTTTTCAAGAGCATATTTTCGGGCACTAGGCCCATTCTAACTGCCCAAGACAGGTATGTAATTAAGGGAATGTTCCCCAATAATACCAGATTAATTATATATAAAAACCACATTTTTAGCTGCATTTTAACATGTCAATATTATAAAAATTGAGAACATCAGCGGTTTTAAACAAAAACCGACCAGCGCGACTTCTAAGAAAACTTTTTTTTCCCAAAATAAAAAAACACGTTTCTTTTTTTTATCACAAATAACAATAATTTGAGGTAGCGTTTATGAATTTCCAGATAAACATTTTTGAACCACTGTAATGTAGAGGGTTGCCAGCTGTTAAAAATTTCAAATTCCATTGGAATTAAAAGAGTTAGGTTATTGAAATAGATAGGTATCACCATATGGGACTCAGACGAAAGAAATTTAAGAAGGTTTTAGCTTGTAAATATTACAAGGAGTGTTGCCACCCTTTTTGTCAAGTCAAATTTTGTTCAACTATAATATCAATTGCGTCAAACCAAAGGTTTACAACTTCGTATTTGCTATTTTATTGAAAATGCATACATTGTCAACCACTGACTTGTTCTAATTACATTGCTTTTCAATTGCTGGGCTGTTAAATTAACTCATGAATGTTTTTACTGTTTACTTATTTCTTGCTAAATATGTCCAATTTCTTCTTTTGTCTGATATTAATATACACTAGGCTGGGTCGATTTTGTATGGGTGAAAATAAAAGGCATTTGACCATATTGTAATAGTAATATTATAATGTCTTAAGTCTAAGCCAATTGTTATTGGCCACGAAAGATTAAAACTGATCTTTAAAACTGATATTTAGCCCGGGCAATTGAATCAAAGTGTACGAATTTTGAAAATGAAACTTTGACTTGTAATATCTATGGAATGCGTTAATTGTTATAAACAGGACGATATATCAAATTAAAGGTTATTAAATTTAGAACCTCAAGTTCTACAAGTCTTTAAGATATTAAGATAAAACTTACAAAAACTATAAACGCCCATTTTAAGTCCATTTATACAGTCTTTAAAATTGGTGCGGAATGGTTTCATTAGTCACCGAAGAAGCACATTTTTCGCGGTTTCTAAATTTTCCGTTATATGAAAGTAAGGGACATGCAATAAGTGTTTAGATATACATAAATATTTTAATCAATTCCATTATGTGAAAAAGTGACTGTAGGTAAATGCAATAGTCTTTAACATATCCTGGGAAATCATTTTGAGGACTCTCCAATTGGACGATATTGCTTTGCATTCAGCTTAAACGAAAAAAAGTCACTCCCTGGCACACTTTTCTGTAATCCGGTTTTCTCATTTAAAAGTTATCTACACAATTGAAGAGAATGTTGTTTAGAAAAAACTGGAGATCCGCTTAAATTTTTCGATAAAACTTTGGTAAATATTACCCGATCGGTACGTAATAATTACCAAATCGAAGACGGAACTTACTGTTACTGATTTATGATAATAATATGATGAAAATCGTTCAGATTATAAACAAATTATTTTAAAATAAAAAAAAAGGTTGAACAAAATTTTTTGTCATTTTCCTATATTTACAATTTTTAGATTGTATGCGTACACATAAGTAAACTAATTAGTGTTTCTAGAAGTTGTGCCTGTTCAGTGTTTCCATACTAATTTTTCTAACGATTATGGAAAATAATGGCTTTTCAATTAGAGCTACCGAAATTGTTCCTAAATTTTCAAAAATTCGCAAACTGAAGCTAATATTAAAAAAAGATTAAAATATTTGGAACCTGCGATCTAAATGCACGCTAGCAATATTAGTGTTGTCCTTTACATTTTTTGACTATAGGCCAGTGCAATTATCAAGAAACAATTCAAATTTTATTGAAAACAGATAACTTTGAGATTAATGATAATTTTTAGGGCTGCGAGAAACGGTATTTGACTTTATATTTTGTATGAACGGATTCATTATCTAATAATATGCACCAAACCTTTTTGCTGATCCTAGAATTTTTGACAAGAATTGGTCTTATCCGACTAGTGTGCTGTGGGTCACATGGCGGTCGATGAGCGGGCTCTTGCAATTAAAATAAAATACTAATATTTTGCAGGCTTGTCGTTGACTTCATGACACAATATATACTCACTATTACCAAGGGATTTGAAAAAAATTAGATTTTCGACCCGCCCTAGTATACATATTTGAGTTACCTTATTCCCTTAATTAAAGTGAATTTGATTTTTTAAACAAGTTTCAAAATCATTTTAATTGATACCCATATTGTCCGTTTAACTTATTAAATAATTTTAATAAAATTTGTAACAGCTAGCAACCCGTCTCAAAAAAAAATAAAACTTTGGTGCACATCTACAGATCAAGCCCTGTCATTTGACACCTCACTTTTGAAAATAGAACGAACTATGTGTACGTACCATACCACAACTTCAAACTGTATTTACAGTTAAACTATGAAAGTTATTCAAAAACAAATTGCATTTTTGAGTTTCCCGTACTCAATTTTACTAAGAAGCGAATTTTCATTTAAATCCCATCATAATAATAATAATTATATTTTTGCCCATATTTCATATGCTTCACGTGTGTCTGGAGAACAAAAACCAAGTTAAAATTTGTGAGCCAGTGTTATCTCTCAAATTTGAAAATATCCACAAAAAAAGTAGCAAAATCTTGCAACCTGTTAGTACAGCTGATCGAAATTTTGCTTGCATTCAAAAGCATAAAACAGAAAACATGAAAATAATATAAATAAAAAACGTAAGTAAATGAGTATTTGCTTTCTTCCGAAACATTTGCAGATCTAACAAGCTATTTTAAACTTAAAAATTATCTAAATATTTTTCATAAATTGCAAACAGATGACTTTGATCAGTTTTTTTTTTCGCGCAAACCCTCCAGCCCTGCAACAACACAACGCAATGCACGCTCGTGGTAGCAAAATAAGGGGTTGTGTGTGGTGCAGATATGTACCCTGCAGTGAAAAATTATCAATTGTTAAAACTAACCAACTTATAGTTAGCTTTTTGGCGAGATTTCGATTAATACCTCACTTTTAATTAGCTATGACAAAACCAACTTAAAGTGAATTGTAAAGTCGTGCAGGAGTCATGCAGACGCAATCGGGAGTTGGTTTTCTTTACAAGTTTCTATTAAATATCCTCATGCAAAAATTACTTTCAATACACTTTTTTTCTGAACTTCGCAGATTTTTTTTCATATTCAGGACAAATAAAAGGAAGATCGAAATTTTATACTATCATTTTGAAGTTATGTCTGACGGTGTTCGAATATGGGGCCACCCAGAGCAGAATATGTAAACAAATATGAAATGTAATAAAATAAAGTAAATAAATAAGTAAATAAAAAAGTAAAAAAACAAAAGAATATTTCGTTTTTCTTATTGATATTTTATGTCCAAAAGTAGTTAGTTACAAGTTAGTTGACATGTAATGCAGAGGTATCCAGGTCTGACTTTTTTGCGGCCATCGCCCCACAAAAGTAGTTAGCTTTTTTCGAACAAAATACACAGTTAATAGTTAGCACTAGTATTCGCGTAAACAGACTAAAGTTAGGTATAAGCTAACGTCACTCCCTGCAGGGTACATATGTAGCAGGCGGAGAAGGACTTGGCTTCACACCGGGGACGACGGAAGTGCTTTGTAGGGCTTTACTTGGGCGGTTATAAGACCAAACAAGAAGAAGGAAACTAATTTGCTCTTTTATTTGAAAAGATCTGCATTCGTGTGTAAACAAATGTTCTACTTAAAGTTGCTTAACTGTAGTTATTACATTTTTTTAAACACACATTCAGTACATCAATATGTGTGTATATTCTTAATGTTATGAAATTTGAGAACCTACATACTGCAGCAGTGGCGTAGCCAGGGGGGGATTTGGGCGGATACTTCCTCCCCCTCCTTCGTCAATGAAATGAAACTTTTTATTTTTGAATTAATAACACAATACTATTTTACCCTTCCGATTTATAATTTTTTTATTTCAGATTGATGACAAATTATCTATTAATGAATATATAAAATTATCGGTTGGTGGATTATGTATTTGAATATTTGCGAAATACACCAGGCTAGTTTGCTTAGTTCCCCACAGTGTTGGAAAATAATCTATAATCTATACAAAAACGGTACTTTTCGACTGTAAATTGTATCGACTTTTTAATTTGCTCATATGCATGCATGCATACATAGATTCCCTTCAAGATCAATGCTTTGATGGTATTCACGGCAAAGTTTATGTAGGTACATTTACATATTTTACACTTTTAACATATATGTCAAGGCAGATATTTTAAGATACATTTCTTAACAAACATTTTTTTTAAGTTATTATGAATGCATAAAAGAGACAACTTCTTTGAATTCAGTACTGAAACTTGACATTTCAAGTGCTTATCAAAACTTTATACATGTTATCTAGATTCGCCATTTATCTCAAAATTATATAATTTTAATTATTTGTTTATAAAAATGCAGTTTACCCTTTAACAAAACCCGTAAAAATCCAGAGTTTAATCTTTGCGCAACATTAAAAAATCAACAAACTTTCGTAAAGCTTTTTAATTAGATTTCCTAGAAATACATATTTTGAGTATGCAGTTTTGTAGCCCGATCAATTCAAATAAAGCGCAAGGTTAAAATACATAGCTGCGACTTCTCGTTGATTTTTAATATTTTTTTTTTTTTTTATGAAGGCGTTGCTCATTTTCTTCATTAAAAAAATCGTCGAACATACTTAGATAATATGGAAGAAAATTACCGACATCGTCAAAAATATGCCATAAATCAACTGAAAATCACAGCTACTTTAAATTTGCACTTTATAAGACTAAAATTGAATGAGCTAAAAAACTGCAAAATATTAAGAGTTAAAATTGGAATAGAAAGTTCGAATTTTTTACAAAAGTTTGTCGATTTTTTTAATGTTGTTCAAGGATTAAACTTATGTTCATTTAGTGTTTGTTAAGGAATAAACCATATTTTTATAAACAAATAA
>NW_016161056.1:0-25814 GCF_001687245.7 Rhagoletis zephyria
TCATCAGACTTCTTTCTCTAGACTTTAGTAGGAATTGAAACCGCATCATACATGACTAAACGCAGCAGCGCTAACTACTAAGCTATGCACACACCGTAAACACTTATTGGTAATCCATTTCCTTATTAAACCTACTACTTTACTTTACTACGTTATTTTTTTCTAAAATTCTAAAAATGTTTATTTATTATTTAAAATTTAATCTAAAAAAAATGGCATCAAAAAGAGAAATTTTAGGCAGAAATTTTTCGATAAAGAATTTTTTTTTTTTGAAAAGAAACATTTTGTTTTTTGGTCTTAGCTAATTTTCTTTTACTTTTTACGAAGAACGAAGTTTTTATCTCAAAAAATTTATTTAAACGATTAAATTTTTTAAAATTTGTTAATTTTTTTAAGCTTTTGTCGGCTCTAAAAATTTCTATCATTCCTTATATTCATCTAAAATTTTAGGCCAAAAGGCAAATTTTTTTCGAAATTCTATTTTTCCAGTAAGTGGTCGTAGAAGACAGAAACTTTATTTAAAAAAAATATTTAATGAAATATTTTGTGGTGAAAGGAAGGCCAAAAAAACTTGTTTTTGGGAAGTATGATTTTTATTTTTTTATTTATCTGGAATTTTTTTCAATATTGTTTTTTTGATATATTTAAAAAAATGTTGCATTCGTTTTTTTTTGTTTTTGCTTTAATTTTTTTTTTTTTTTAATTTTACTTGTTTTAATTTTTTTAAGTAGTCTCACAATTCGAAGCACCATAAATGTATGCAAACATGTTGTTACACGCAAATTTTATTAGTCACTTGGAGAAGAATCAGCTTTTTTTGGGGTGGCATCCTAATGTACACTTGTATTTGCGTGCTTTATTCAACAGTATTTGATTTGCCTACAATTTTGTTGTACTTTTAGATAGTCATCAAAGACAAAGGAGCATTTTCGACTCGACTTTCAGACCTTTAATGAGCGCGCCATGTCATGTCGAGCGGAAGCGCAACAAATAAGTTTTTAGCTGCCAGCAAAATAGCTCGTGGTGGCACCACGTTTTCAGAAACGAAACAGAAACAAAATAATTGTCTAGCCTTCAAATACAAAATACTCGCGCATGGCGTTCACATCAATTTCGAGGCACTTCCCGAGCAAACGCAAATTGCCAGTTCATTTTGATGAAAAACTCGATTTGTTAGCTTTTTTTGTCTATTTTTTTATTTTTTTTTTTTTTAAATAAGTATGCAATGAATTTTACTAACTAAGCTCACTGCGTCCGCCTGTCAGTTGGCGTTGTTCATTAACCAGCGACATCATTAATTTCAATACATTGTTTCATATTCTTTATACTAATATGTTCGTGTGAGTAAGTGTGCGTGTTCATCATGCTCTGACAATTTGAACTCGAAACGATGATAATTTGTGGAACCATAATTGAAAAACGCCCCATCAAATGCCCCATAAAAGCTTCTCACCGCCGCGAAGTCTCCTCACTTCTACATGCTGGCTGACTACTGGCTATTGCATGAATGTGTGTGGCAAAAGTAATATTGTAGCCCCTGCCATTCATGCCACTTGCGTCCCGCTGCAAACCTTGCCACACTTTATCGCTGCTTGTGACTGGCACCTAATATTTAAAGCTGTCACTGTGCGGTGCTGCGCGCCGCTTTGTCATTTTGACGTTTCGCCTGCGCTCATGCGACGGTATCGTCGAACGAATCGTCATCGGAGTAGGCGCAAAAAAAAATTTTTGTTTGTTGTGTAAAAATTGTGTTGCCATATATTTTTTTCTTATTTTGTACTTCGCAATGCTTGTTCGCACATGTGTTTCGCATGTTAAATAATTGCAAATAATTTTTCTTTGCCGTTTTCATTTACACTTAACTACAATGTTGCTATTGTTGGTGGCGCGTCACTGCAAATACCCACTAGTTTGTTGTGGTTGATGCTTTCGAGGTTGTTGTAGCACTTGGCACTTTGTAATCGCCGTTCCACTTTTGACACTTTGCCCACTGTTTTGTCAGCCAACGAGGCGAATGCTACGACATACATATCTGTGTAAATACAAAGTAGCAAGTGTCCCAGCATTGTCTGGCTATGTGTCTGTCTTGTTGACATTTCGATTGTGACAAGTTAACGTTTTCTACTCCACTTTCAACAAATAAACCGAAAATGCTGAGATATTTCAAATAACAATTTTGCACTTTGTGGTTTTTTCGTAATCGACGATTGCGTTGATTTAATTTTTTTCAGTGGATGCTATTTGTTGCATTTATATGCCGTAGATAGTTGTTGTTTGTTGCTTGCTGTTGTTTGTTTTCCATTTGATTGCATTTAGCATGGCAATATAAATCGTAATTGACAGTTATGTTAACCTAAGTCTTGCACCCACCCACGCCCTTCTACCCTGTGGGTTAGCTGACAAATTGGGTGAAACTGTTGACATCAAAGGACCAAAGCCTCGTCCGTCAACAAATGTGGGATGCACGAACAAGTATGCTGTCGTCCGATTTGGGCGAAAGCAATAGGGAAAATATTTCGAAATCCAAAGGAATTGTAATCTAAAATATTTTCCTCAGAGTATACATATGGAGGTTCCAAGGACGGTCGGATCATTGCTCCATCAAAACTGAACCTTAAATAAATTGCTACACTGATTTTAGGTAGCGTAAACAATCGCCATGGAGCACCTTCGTTGTCTGAGTTCTTTGGGAGCTCACTTTTAATCCATATTCCCTGGACGTTTTTGGAAAATGTTCTGTCAGAATTTCCCATAACTTCTAGTTCGGTTCTTATTTCAATACACTAAAGTTCGAAGTTTTATTGTCTTCATCCACTAAGTTGGCAGATATCTCAAAGCTTCGTTGTCCAATGAGTTAACGCGCCGTTACAATTCCTCTTTTTGTTTTGGAGTAGTCTTATTCAGCTCAAAATCTAACGACAAAGGCCTTCTGTAAAAGTACCTTTGACTAACTAACGGGAAACTACAAGTTTTTAATTCACTCCGCTACCAACCCATGGCCCTCATTTTCGTCGCAGACTGGGGATCCTGTCTATCAGAGCTTACTGTCCCAATCAAGCCATTACTTTGAGTTTTTTTGTGCCACCGAATCTGAGTCGCAGCAACGGAGTCATACAAACAAATATCCTTTCATAAATCCTAACATGTCACAATAAGAAACTCATGTCATTCAACAGGAGCATCAGCAATAGAATTCAAAGGTCCGGAATTGACCTATGTTCTTGCTCGGCCATTTATAAACATCTAAGTAGTAACTGAATGGCCAATACCAGCGCTGAAGCACTGACATATATAGAACAGGTCCTCTTCATGCGGTGCACCTATGTAAATGTAGTTGCATGAGAGTGGAACTCGCCCCGTTGAAACCCTCAAAGGCCTAAGTGTACATATCAAACTATCCGCAAAGGATCTTGCCACTGCAGGTGCGGTACCGGTAAATCCTAATTTTGCGTCCCATCTGGCTCTAAACGCACATCTCGAAGTTTCATTGGCTTTTGTGTCAACCCTCGTTTTGGTTCAGGTTTGCTTAGCGCCTCTGAGTGGAGATCCAATGAAATAATAAGAAGCAAAACAAAGGCAACACAAACAAAACATTTTGAACGCGGGAGGAGTCAAGCGCTACTGCAGTAAGCAACTCAATTCAGTGGAGTGGAAATCCCTCAGTTGCCGAAGGCTGGCAAGAACGCCTGTTTTCTCTAAAGTAGTGAGAGTATGAGAAGCGATACCGATGGATTTGAGTCGTTGAAAAGTGCTGAAAGTCTACTTCGGTTGTGTCTCCTTGGGAAATGGTACTCTGTAGGGATGCCAGCACCAGCTAAGGTGTTTTACTCTATTTGGTCGGGGACTCACAACATTCAGCAAGCGAATTCCCGGTTAAGTCTAAATAAGATGCCGCACTGTTGAGATCGTCGCATACCAACCAAAAGTTAATAGCTTTCCGTGGGTTTCGGTCGATCGCATGTCTAAAATTATTTTCAGACACTTGGTGAGGTGCATAAGGGTGCTCCGCGGTGCAGAGTAGGAAACCGACGGACCTAGTGACTGGATTTGCAGAAAATATCTCTAGCGACATAGCTGGACAGAGCAACTACATTATCTTAGGCATCGCTAACGTAGAAAGGTCAATAGAGATAAATGAATATTGTGGCTTCAGACATGTTTGCGATATTTTAGAAGGTGCTCTAGGGGACTGACCAGCATGTATGTAGATCAGATGTCTAAAATGAGTGCTGAGACCTAAGAAAGTGAGCCGAAGACCTTCGGGCTGGTGCGGGAACACATTATGGTGTTTTCGGGGGATCCATACTCCAGCTGCGGCTATGTTCTTTTTTTTAATTTAAATTGCTATACAGACTGGCATTGCTACCGCCAGCTTCAACTAAGGTGATTTCCAGAGAGGAATAAAAAGTGGGGCGTTGGCTATCACTGCGCTGTTATAGAAGTTGTTCCAGAAAAGATATGTGACGAGCAATGACATCTTTATTATATACATATTTACTTTGATAAGTGTATCGTTCACACCAACGAATGTCCAAGCATGCTATGTTCAACTGCAGTTGCTTTGGTCAGGAAGCTAAGTTCCAGACCATGTAGAAAAGGAACCGGCCACAAAGTTTGGTGATACCAACGAATTGAACTGTTTGAGCAAAAGTAGACTGGGTTTTTTAACCTATACCTTCCTAAGCACTATCTGTGGATTATCAGACTAAAAAGAATTCAGGAGGAACTCAAAATTAAATCGCTGAAATTACGCGATTAAGAGACTCCTGACCCTCTCAGCTGCGCTTTAGCATAAGGTGTTATTGAGTCAGTTTTCAACTAAGGCTGTTGGCTGATTCTAAGAACTACCAGAACCTTTAGCCTGCAGAGAAGTGAGGAAAGTGAGATGGTTAGATGAAGAAAGCCCTGATTGATAAATTTGTTAGTTTTCCACTTGAATTTTAAATGAGTTTATGACAAAGAAATAATTGACTTAACAAGAAGATCATTAATGAAGTTCATTACGAAGACTTCCAAAGTCTCCCATTTGATTTCAAGACGCAATCTTTCGCTGAATCATTACCCGAGTTTAAATATGCAAAGTATCCTCGTTCTTATACGAATATGTATATATTTGGTCTCCATGCTGATCAAATTCTTCACTGCAGCATTTGGGGACCACACAAGCAGCTGTGCAAAGAATGTAGCATCTACACTTAACTCTCAGATTTCAATAAGAGACACAAACTGTAGTGGTGTACTGAGTTAGTAAGCGCAGGAGTGTAGGCACACAAATTAGTGCGTACATTAGGGTTGTTCAAAAAACACTATTTTTCGTAAAAATCATATAGAATTCTTGAAAACCGATATCTATCGACCCAATTGTTTATTTCACCATTTTATATAATAACTATGTTTTTTATAAATCGCCCCAACACCTCAAAAAATGCTCCAATTGCATATACCTTAAAAAGCGTTGTTATTAAAAAATTGGAAAATAAGCAGACGCTCTTTATTATTGGAAGTGTCCCGAAGAGAAACGAAGTTTTTCGTTCGGAAAACATTGGTTTTCAAGAATTCTATATCATTCCTACAAAAAATTGTTTTTCCCATATTAAATACATGGAAAACTTGAGCGCTTAATATTTTTTTTATTTTAAATAAAAAACAGATATATTTTTTCGATATATGTTGAACAATCCTAGTGGGTGAGAGCATTAAAATTAGGACTTTACTTTTTCACATCGATTATTCGACTACCCTAGTGTACATTTGTATGTGCATACAAAAAATTCCTGTGTCTCAGTTTCATTTTAAAATATTTCATAGCGAAAATTCGTAACACAAAACACTAGAAAGTATGTAAATGCAGATACCAATAAGGATAAGCCAAAACGAAAAAAAGGACGAAAGCAGCACAAAAAATGACAGCTGCATTTTGATTTTACTGTGTCTTCACAAACATCCAGACAAAACGAGCAAGACAGTATCACGATATGCCACTAATTACCAGCGCAGCGCAGCGCAGCAGTGAGTCCAGGAAGGACAATCTGATATGTGCATAGGTGTGGATGTGTGTGCGTGTGTGTGTTTCCGTGAGCTGCAGTGCTGGCTGCCGCTGTGACAGATATTCGACGAATGGGAGCTCAAATAAGCTACGAAACTCGGCTGGATGTCAAAGTAGTGCGCTAAAGACAAATATTTCGGTAGAATAAATACACAAACATTATATATAAGTATGTATGCATATCCACATGCAATCCATATAGCAACAAACTTTAAATGCAGCCGAAAATGTACCAAAAAAAAAAATTGATGTGAAGACAAAATAAAGAAATGACTTCCAAGAAATTTGACACATTGCACGAAAGGTTCATTTCTTATCGTTGATTATAGGCATAAACGTGGATGTGTGCGTGTTGTTGTTTTTGTTGTACGACGCTGTACCATAAAAATAAACCAACTACACAAATAAACTAAGGCAAGCAAAGGACATCGAAGCCGCCGCCGCCGCCGCCGGCAAAAGGCTGGCAGGCTGACTGACAATCACCATATGCTGCAGCTAGCTCAGCAGTGTAGCCGAATATTTTGTGCATACACATGTACATTAGGGTGCATCACAAAAAAAAGTCGTCGACAGTCGGATCTGCATATGAAACCGGCGCGGTCCAGATTGATATCTGACCAAATCCTGTCTCACCAGCATCATTTCCCAAAAACTCTGATTTGTATGCTGTTACAACAACAACAAAAAGCTTTGTTTTTTTTTCTGCGGGAATTATAAAATCTATTATGTTTTAAGACTTTCGCCAAAATATTTCTGAAATATATCAAAATTTTCGTGGGCTGACCAGATTTGAAAACACCTCCAAGAATCTCATCATTTGGATTCTGTTAATAAAATGTTTAAACAATGTTTAATAGATCTTTTAAGAGTAAACTTTTTTATCATCTGAGGTGATTTTTTAGAGAAAACATTAAAGAAAACTAATTTTGTTTTATAAAAACTCAATTTTTGACAGTACTTACAGATGTTTTCAAATAGGTTCTGCGCAAGTAAATCTTAATATGTTTTTTCGAAATATTATTGCGGTAGTCTTACAATATAACAGATTTTATATCTCCAATAGAAAAACAGTAATTTTTTTTTGTATGGAGGGTGATGCACCCTAATGTACATGTGTACGTATATACCTATTTTAGGCTGTCTACCGATTTACTGCATTATTCAGCCATATAGCAATCACTCACGCGAACAGGGGTGTAGTTGGCGGCCTGGATGAATTTTGTTGGTATTTCGGTGGTAGGCAAAAACAATGGATGTTGCCTGAAAAGATATATGTATACCCACATACATATGTATGTCGGGATTTTTTGAACTACAGCGTCGTGACGCATTGATTTTCTTGATCTATCAATAGTGTTGGTGGCTTAGAGAGCACTAAAAGGACATAAGGCACCCATATCAGGAGGGACTGAACAAAATGTCACTGTCATTAGCAATGTCAGCGAGTAGCTATTTCCGTACTGTCAAAAATTGTGTCTAATATTGAATTATGAGATTTCAACTAACTGAATGTCCTTTTGATGAAGCACAGGCGCTGTTCTCCAGAAATTCGGTTTGAAGAGCGTGTATGCAGACTTCGTGATTCCATTCGGCGACTTGTTTACCCCGAGTGAATGACCTCTACGAATATCGGGGAAGTGCACATTCCTCTGACCGGATTTGTGCCAGCCTTTCATAGTCAAGCCTGTTACCACACCTAAAGTCCCCGGGTCTGTCGAACCCACATTATTACTTTCATAGGAGAAGGTAGGTAATGCTAGTTTTTTTCGTGGTAGACAAAGGTTGAAAGAAGTTCAATAGTGCAACTTATGTTATATATGTCGAGCTAATGAATGAGCGGGATCGCGAATGCCCGAAATGCTTGGACCTAAATATCGATATATCGAAAATATTGCTTCGAATCATACTCCTCTTCTTCTCAAACACTATTGCATCGAACATTATCGTTGGAAAGTTGGCGCAATGGCACAGATGCTTGTGGTCATGTTGGTAAGAACCCTACTGCGAATTTGTTTGATTTCAAAATTCCATAAGTCCGTTTCTAATACTTTACAACTGTCCGGCGAGGGACCTTAGCAGCCTTGGAAACTTCAAACGTGAGTTCTCAATCCGCAATGAGCTCCAAAAACGCGCATGAGGTGTGCGTGAGGTGTCCTATAGCATCGCCCAAGTCTTATTTAAACTGGAGACTGAATATAGGGAACATTAGGTAAGATGGCTTGAGGAGTACCTGTGTGCCTAACCAATGCGACCTCCAAAACAGTAGTGCCCGAATTGCATCCTTTAAAACTAAACCATTCAATGCCACGTTCATCGAATAGTTTGAAATCAGGGGGCTTACCGACTGTGTTCAAATTACACCTCTCGGTTACCTTTCTACCTGTGCCAATAACTTATCACTTACTACAACATGGGGCTCTGCTATATCGGACCACTGATTCCTTTTCATTTTAATTCAGTCATCGAACGGTTTCGGCTTAATACTCACCCTACGGAACAGTAATGGTGGCACAATTCAATTCAGTTTCGGACGAGTTTTGCACGAGTGAAAATGCCACCGACATAAATGGCAGTGGGAGGTGAATGCGGATTCCGAATAGGTCTGCAGTCCGAGCATAGTGGCGCGAAAAACTTCGCACTCTTCTATAAGTACCCCGCTGCGAAGATGGCAGACGCGTCCACCGTAGCAAAGGCAACCCTCGACAGAATATAGCTAAATATACTACCGTTTGGAACGTTCCTTGAACGACCTATTGAACTCCACGCCGAAAGCATCCAGATTCAATACTCTCGAGCAAGCACACAAACAGCACCCAACACCGAAAAGTGGACTTTAAGCGCAGCACTGAATTTCTCCACCCTAATGGCATATCCAGCCTGGGCGCAGGACGAGCTGCTAGTCAGATACTGGTTTCCGCTCAAGGGATTTCGATTACAAGGACGATTAGATTAGGTTTTGAAAGGGGACTGTGACCTGCCACCGATAGATGTTTTCTTCAAAGAAAGTGCTTCACTGAGTGGACCGAGCTCAGCAAAATAACTTGAAAGTATTCTGCATTTCTTCAATAGATAATCTGTTTTTACGGATGGATATTTCAAAGGAGAAAGGCTATTTGCCTTAGTGTTGCATTAAGTGACGGATATCTTGAAAGCGGTTATAAAGGGTTAACTGAAGTTGAAGGATTTCTTTTTGGTTGTTGATACTTCCGGCAGGGTACGAGTATGATCTATTTTGGATTGAATCCCTCGTCAATTTTGGGTGGAAGGACTTACAATCCTGTAGGGTTGGCCGAAGCCTATGGGCTTCATGCTGCCTAAAATTAATATCAGCTGTTACTAAGCTCGACGTGAAGAACTTTTTTGGTCGCAATGCTTGCTTCTGATTGCCCACAATTTTGTAGGAGTCACGACCAGTGTTGCCGCGCCGTCCCAAGAAAATGTATCACCGACCAAGCCAACAATGTATCCAAATGTATCCATTTTTCTTTTTTTACGTATCCATCTCATAATTTGTAAGGAAACAAAATATTTTCAAGAAAAAGATATAATTTAACCCATCCTAAGTACTTGGAATACGTGTATATATATTTTTATATTTCATAAAATCAAACATTTGTTATTTCAATTTATAAGTAATATTTTTTATGCATAAGTATTTTGTAAAGTAAGTATAATAAATAGTAATTAATATGATACATTTGTACCTGTACACTCTAAAAAGTGTGTGTAAAACTACTACTGAAAAGTATCTATTTTTCAACAGGAATAGGTATAAATATACATACGTATAAGATGTTCAGGATTTGATTTTGAACTTGAGATCTTTAAAATATACACATGAAATGTTTAAAGTTGCAAAAATTTTTGAACTAAAAATACATTTCCTTCAAATAATAAACATTAGGGGCTTATATTTACTCTATTTTAAACATTTTATGTGTTATTTTGCTCTCTGCGACAAATCTGGTGTGTTAAAGTAAACAGGCAGTGTTTAATTTTATTACGCGGTGTTCCAATTTGCACACATTAAAAGAGGAAAATAGTTACCTCTTTTAGGTCCGGTTTTTCAGTGCCAGTTTAAACTTAGATTATGTAAACTGAGTTTAAATTGAACAGCTGGCTGGCATTTGATTGGCTGATCTTAGTTTAAACCAGCCAGATCGGGCGTTTAAACTTAGTGTAAACCACGGCCGTGCACTGAAAAACTCCCCTTAATACGCGCAAATAAACAAAAAAAAATAGAGTGTACTTAAAGTATTTTCAGTAAAATTCATAAAAATTTCCTTAAATAAATCAAATTTTGTTTTTTAAGCAGTGTATTTAAACTACATTAAGATCTTCTTTCTTTTTAAATTAACAAATGAAAATATGTGTATATGAAAGAGATATATTTACTTTATATATGTATATATTAAGATCTTGCTTAAAGCATCTTTTTTAGCTAACTAAACAATTGCGCCTTACACTGCTTTGGTGAGATTTCTTCATATGTTCATTGCTTCGTTCACAAAAAATAAAATGCTCTAATTTCACGCTTAAGTAGCGATTTTTTAAACATTTAAAAAACGTTATTAATGAAAATCAAGTTTTTAACGAAAAAAACTTATAGGAAATATAAAATTTTGGTCTATTTAAAAAAGTATCCACATTTATACTGATCCAATTGGATCTATTTAGATCCAAACGGCATCCCTGGTCACGACTCTAGGTATCCGCGACCAGCGAGAAAATTTACTCATTCATGGTGTTGTAGCGGCTCTACAAAGCCCCGCCTAAGTCAATCATTGTTGTCAAACTCAACTTATGGAATCGTGCGATTTCACCAGGTTGCACCGGGGGGATAGGGGTGTTCGCTAAGTAGCCGTCGATAGCTTGTCCGTACGCGCGTACGTCGTTGGGTCCATTGGATGTTTTACTTAGGCCTGTACCATGTCCCTGTACTCGAAAAAATTCCTTCGGACATGCCTGCTGGAAGCTCCTCAACAAGCAAGGCCTTCGTCTTTTTTTGCAGTTCTAGTTTTTTACCGACTTAAACCTATTGTTATTTCGATTGAACGAATAGTTGCTACGATCAAGATTCCTTAAACAATGCAAAAAATAATTTTACTCCTGCGCAACAAAAAAAATATCCACACGGTCCAGAAACTATTGAACTTCGCATAAAATTTGAATTGAAAATTTCTTCACCATAAAATCATAAAAATAATGCTTCACAAAATAACGGTTTCAAAGCCACACCTTACACAGCAGTCATGCAACAAATTCAAAATACCAACAATAGACTTCCTGTTTAACAAAATCTATTGAAAATCATTCCCATCATCTAAAGGCGATTGTACATGTGCGTGTTGAATGCTGTGTGAAAATCGTTTAGCACACCTGTGTGTGGCTTTCATGCAACTGCCAAATGCAGAACGACACGCCATATCCCTCCTTTTTACCACTCTCTCGCTCTTTACTCCCTCACATTGCTTTCTCCTCATGCATGTCTTGTCATTGTCGTTATTCCAATGCGCGTTCATTATGGTCATTGAAAATTTGCGCCAACATATCTATGCTTGGCAATGACAGGAAGCACTCCTTTGCATAGCACAAATACAGGTTTATGCATGTACTCATGTGTATGTGTGTGAGAGTAGGTTTCGCCGCACTGACACTATTGTCAAAGCCGTCAAAATGACAGCTACTCGATAGTGTTCAAATTGCGCTGCTATCCATTAATGCGCGCAAGTGTGTTTACGTTTATTGCATACCACACTTGAATATTGAATATCAGCGCGGTTTATTTTTGTCAATCGTTATGTGACAGCTGGTGGTTGCATGTATGACAGTTGTTGTTTTGTAAGAGTGGTGTGTGAAGTTTGATATGGGCTCTTGCGGTTTTAGAGGAAGAGTGTCTCATTTAAATACGTCATTCAAGTAGCTGTGGCGTATGTGGTTAGCTAATTAAAGTGATGCGATTTCCATTGTTTTTTATTTACGGAAATATTGATTAGAAGGATTAATTTTTAGATTAAATATTGTGTAGTACCTGCAAAAAACTCCTAATACTGAAATTACACTGTGCAATAATGGAGAGATTCAAAAAAAAAATCCGTAAAATTATTATTTACAAGCTTTTTCCCGCATTTCGAATTAACGTTATGATTTCAAATGTAACAAACAATAAAATAAAATATGTCACCGAAAATGATAAATTTAATTTAAAAAAGTTGCTTATTGTCTCGAGGTTCCACAACGTGGACCAACCAAATTTCAGTTTAAAAAACAATTGAATTTCGTAGATAGCCTTCATGCCTTGCATTTTAAGAATTATTGTTATAGGTGACAATTCTTAAAAAATGTGTCTAAATAAAAACTTACAAAAACATTAAGCAGACGGTGGACAATTTAGCGGTAAAGAAGAATTGCAAATGCTAACCTAATGGAATTTTATTTTTTTATAACGTGACACCTTGAAAAAAACTATTTTCGAAATAAAGCTTTATCTTTCGTTGACATCCTATTGTAATATTTCATTAAATTGAATTTAAGGTTGAAATAGGTGGCAAGCCTCTTAAAAAAAAGCTTTCGAAGGAGTAAATAATTAAATTTAGTTAAACTTTGAAATAGGTGGCAACTTCTTTTAAAAACATTTTCGAAATAAAGCCTTCTTAACATCCTTTGTTTGACTCGACCTCATTTCATATTGATGCATTTAACTTTTTGGTTTAATTTAAATCGACTTTTTAACAAGTGGCAACATTCTTTAAAAATATTTGCGAAACAAAGCTTCCTTATATGTATCTCTTCCGATTAACATCCATATTGTAATACTTTATTTAACTTAAGGAAAAATGAGCTTTGGCTTTTAAACAGGTGGCAAACCATTCCACAATATTTTTAAACTAAAGCTATTTTAAACCTCATTCGTTTGCCACCCATATTGTAATACTTCATTTAATTAATTAATAAAATTTAATAAAATTTTAACAGGTGTAATCTTTATTTATTTATTGATTTATTGTTGTATGGCATCCATAATTTAAAATTTCATTGATTTTATAATTTAAAATAAAATTTTACTTTACCAAGAGGCAACCTCTTCAAAATATATGCTACAGGTTAACTCAGGTCATGAGCAACATATCTCTATGATAAATTTTACCCAAAGAAAGAGTAACAAACATACTCGCTCACAAACCTTCACATTTACAACATCAATCAGATTTCATTTAACTTGTCAATTAAATTGATTTTGAAATTCCTAAGCTGCTGGCATCCCTCGTCAAAAATATTTTCGAAATAAAGACAGTTTTTTAAAGCCTCGCTACTTTGATAACTATATTAAAATAATTTATTTAAATTGTTTAGAAAACTCATTTTTTGAATTGGTGGCAACCTTCTTAGATCTGAAGCTCTAAACTTTTTATTTAAATTGCTACTTAAACTGATTTTCCTAACAGCTGACAACCTTCTTAGATTTGAATTTTCAAACAGGTGGAAACCGCTTTTATAAATACTTCTGAAATAAATCTTTGTTTTACCCTCTCTCGTTTGGTATCCCAACTAGAATATTTCGCTTAACATACTAATAAAACTCATTTTTTTGAACAAGTGTCAACCTTCTTAAAGATCCCTTGCGTAAAAAATCGTTCGTGAACTGATTTCGTTTGACACCAACATTGTTGTCATAGTTTAGCGTTAAATAACAGATTTTAAAAGTTTGACAGCTGGCAACCCTTTAAGAAAATAATTTAAGATAAGTCGTTTTGAAACATCTTTTGTTTTACATCAACATTGTTGTAATATTTAATTGATTGAGTTTAACATTTTAAAACGATGGCAACTCTCTTAAAAGAATATTATATTTGTTAATCCAAGTTAAAGCCTATCTGTGTGCCATTTTATCATGAAATAGCAACTAACATACTAGCTCACAAACTTCCACATCTAAAACACTAGTAGGATAGGATTAGCCACCCAAATTTTGCATCCTCTTTATTAGCTACAAAAAAGTTCGTCATTTATTTTTTATTTTATTGTTTTAAATCCCTCGTAACTAAACCAAAACAAACCTCACACATAACTAAAAACAAATTAATCTACGCTCAATTTACATATTAGCCTCATAAATTTCGCGCCCGCCGTAACGCGACGCATCAAGTTCATTAGGTACAGAGCGACCTTATCGAAAGCTGCCTACGCGCTTACACACCCACCAACATACACACATAAGTACACCAGCCCGCATTTGTTTGTACGCCAATTTTTACGTTAAACCGCATGAAATCAACTTTATTGTTCCGCTTGTTTTTTCACTTTACAATTTTCCCACATTATTCAAACCTCCCAAAAACAAGCGCTGTAGAGAAAAACACTATCTTCATCAACTACCGCAAAATGCTCGCCTTCAGTCGCTTCTTTCTCCTCTAAAAAAGACCAACAAAAAATTCATAATTTTAGCGCTACAAATCATAATTTAACATTATGATCAATTCATGTACGTCAAAATAACAAACAAAAAAATCCAGTGAATTATGACTACCAAAGCTGGGGTGGTTGGCTGTTGCGGCGCTGGTGCGGCTGGTGTCGTATAACCCCCACTAGCAGCAGCAAAGTGGCACAAAATTTGCGATGCGGAAATTGGAGCTGCAGAGCCTAGTGTTGTTGCGATCAGGGAATCCAATCCCGCATAAAAATCGCAATCCCGCTCGGGTTCATCAATCCCGCGAATCCTTATTTCCTCTGAACAGTTATATTCAAAATCGATTTGATTTAGAAAATCTATGTAGTTGCTTTTAATTTGGTTGACTTTTTTGATAATATTTCCGAAGGAATGATAAAGTCTTTAAAGTTTCATCTTTTAAATTCGACCTTATCTTATTAATTTTGTTGATTATGCATAGCTTCGTAGGTATATGGTCAAAATCGCTATATCTGTTGGGTATTTTTCAGAAGAAAATATATCACAATAAGCGTTACTGTAGTGTTTTATCCGATCTGAAACAATACCGACTCGCTGTAATCCCAAAACTAGCTAAACCATCAGTGATTCTGGATTATTCAAATTTAACTAAGTTTTCTTGTTTTTCCGCTTAACTTTTTTACCGTTTAAAATAGGCTAGATATGGCAAAAGAAGGCACAAAAGAAAAACAAAAACCCAAAAATAATCAAAAAATACTTTTATTTTAGAAATGTTTATTTTACAAGTAATAAGAGGGAAACTGTTAACTAGTTTCATTATATGAACAATTTGTACTTTTTAACTCACAAAACTTGATTCTCTATAGTTGTAGTAACATTGAACCACAATATGCATTTTGTAGTTTTCTTGCAGCATTTTCATTCTATTTTCGCGAAGAAAAGCCTTTAATGTACTAAACGTGCGCTCGACGTGAGTTGACGCAAGTGGCGCTTAATTTAAATATGGAATATCAATGATAAGGTCTTTTCCCTTGCGTTTTATAATTAAAGGTATAAAAGGCAAGAAACGGCAAATATCCAATAAGAGGCAACAAAAAGGCAAAATGAAATGACATTCTTAATCGAATATACTCTATCTATTTAGCAGAAAAAGGCAATTTCCACAAAATCCGTTCCCTGGTTATGAGTATTCGAAATTTAGCATCTGCTCAAGAAAAAAAATCTATTTTTCCGCCGGCACACTTATTTATCGATAGAAACAGACTGTTCTACACTTGTATAATGTGTTCAAAAACCCGTAAGTGTACAAAACTTTAGCTAGTTATCAAGGCGAACCTTTCCAAATTTTAATCAATTACGCAGGACCACAAAAAAAAAATCGAAGAAAGGTTAATAAAACCAGACCAGGTGTTTTACATGCTTTTGGGGTCGCTGAACACGAATATGAAGTCGGTTTTGCTCCATCACGTCAGGATTTGTATCTAACCTTAAAACACATTGCGAAACTCAATGAACTTGTCCGAAAGGCCTTCTGAAGTACGTCCTACAAAAGCCCTTCTAGAAGGCCTTCTATGGGTAGCGAAAGAAAAGCCCTTCAATTGATGACAGTCCATACAAAAAAGAAAGGAGAAAAGAATGTAGAGTGGAAGGCCTCTTGACTCTCAGGAAGGCCCTTCAGAAGGGCTTTTAACTCCTGATATTATCTACTGTGTTATAAAATGATGTATATTTAATACAGTCATGCCCGACGAACATTTTGGCGAGCACGTTCACAACTCGCATTCGTACTTTTAATTTTTATCCGTAGTGCCGCAAACCCCGCGGATCCCGTATGTTTAATCCGTCACGCATCGGCGGGATTGGATTCCCTAGTTGCGATGATAAGGATCCGCAAGTTGGTTTAAGGGGGGTAGGGGATGGTAAAATGCGATGTAGTATTTGGATGATGCTCTACATTTAAACACATATATGTACATACAGAGATATGTATCCATGCCTATGTATATATCCTCTCTGCTTTCAAGCGCCAAATTGTTGTATACGTAGCAATTTTCGCTTATAATTTTGATATATGATTATTGTCCTGCGGATAAATTGCAAGTTTAACTGCGTTGATTTTTTTTATTATTATCGACCTACTCTTGGCGGGTAGTTAGAAAGTGGAGGAAGATTGAAATGACATAAATAAGTACTTACAGATTTGTGTATACAAATAAGTAGTACAAAAAGTACCATAACTGTTTAGCTAAGCGTGAAATACTAACAAACTCAAANCAAATAAGTAGTACAAAAAGTACCATAACTGTTTAGCTAAGCGTGAAATAGTTACTAACAAACTCAACATTTTTTGTAATTACCTGCAATGAGAAGAGGAAAAAATTTGTAGTTAGTAAAGGAATATATGTATTGTATGAAGGATATGTATTGTTTACTTATTCATACATATAAGCATTTAAAATTGTAATTAGAAAAAGTGCGAGAAGTCTACAGAAGGAAATTCATTTGGCCATGTGGTTCAATAGTAACATAGACAGACGGCAACGTCTATTATTATTACTTTTAGTTTTTTTAAATGTAATGATAGTCTTTTTTTAAAAAAATCGAGCTCTAAATAATAAAATTAACTTGTGTACGAAATAACATTAAAAAAAATAGTAAAATAAAATAAAATACATACACTTATAGTCAAAATATAGGTACAAAATTCAAAATGATATAAAATAAATAAATAAACATTTCGAACAATATTATTATGAATTTCGTACCTATTATTATGACCATACGTATATAATAAATAAAAAATAATAATATTCTAAAAAAAGAAACAAAATTTTTTAAGAATTGCGACGAGTGGGAATCGAATCTGGGCCCTACTGAGCTGCAGTACACATTTCTGTCCACTCGGCTACCGAGGATGCCAAGCTCGTGTGATTTGTTTGCTTAGAATACAGATAACATGCAAAAATAGCCTGAAAATCTACCTTGGCTTTGGTAATGGAGTCACCAAACTCATTCATATAAGTTATTATTCAATTTTAATTTGTTTCCTATCTGAATTCGTATAGTGACTGCATTACCGACGACTAGGTATGTAGATGTCAAGACTAGTTTTGTATAGTCTCTAATTCTAGGATATTTGAGTTTTGGTCAGTGTTGTCGTCGAAATTCAAATCATCTGCAGTTAATTCCCGATATAATTCCTATTACGAGTTGATCCGGATCAACGCTGGCGTCTGTCTATGTTGTAAGACTCCAAACAAAATTACTTATAGCATACTGGAAGAAACCGCATACCTATGTTTGACTGCCTAATTAGTAGATTCACCAAATCATACTTGAATAAACGATGAGGTTGCAAAAACTATTAAAGGTTTAATAAAATTTTTTAATTATTTCATAGCAATAATTTATTTCTTTCATGGAACCTAAAATCAATGCAAAATTCACTTATGCTGATTTGTTTTTAACAAGAGAACATAACTACATGTAGTTCCATTATCCAAAATCATAATCAGCAGGGTTACCAACGAAAAAATCTTCGTTATCAAAGAAATTTAAATAAGCACTTGAACTATCTGATCAATACAGTAAAAAAAGTTGTCAAACTAAGGGGTTTTAAGTAGCCACTTTAATCCGTTCAATGTTTTTTTTTCAGCAGGGTTGCCATGAGAAATTTTTTAGATGAAAGTTAACGGGATTCCCACAATAACACGTACATATTTCTATCGAAATTAATGAATTAAACATGCAATTTAGTACAAGAACTATTTGGCTGAACAGGGTTGCCAACAAATTTATATATTTTCTCAAAAATTAGAAAACTAAACCATCCAAATGATTAACAAACAATTTCGTAAGGAAAAAAAATTTTAATCAGTTCAAAAGAATAGGGCTGCCAACGAAAAACAATTTTGTAACAAATTAGTGAGTTTTTAAATAAATGCTTTACTTAGGCAAATTAATTTGGTAAACAGTCTTGCTCGAAATTTCAAAAAAGAAATTATATTACAATTTTTCTGTCGCAACTAAACTCAACAAGCTTCCTGCATTTAAATTCGTATGTAATAGCATACAAAAGTGCATATAGTTGCATTTCGCAACACTAAATTCACATTTTGACGCATAGTTCGAGTGCTTAAACTGCATTAAAAAGTTTGTGGCAACATGCAGCATAGCGAGCCGATATACATACATTCACATTCACATACCCCGAGCAACTAAAAGTAAAAACAAAATACTTCTAATCACACTTAATACGCCAAACTATTGCCACAACATCCAGAGCGGTAATGGCATGGCACAACAACAGCAGCAACAACAACAAACAGAACTTTTTAATTAATGTATGCAGCATTTTTACGCCTTTTTTGTGCTTGTTTAAGCAGATAGCACTCGAAATGCTCCAAAAAAAAAATAGAGCAACGGCAGCAACAACAATATAGAATATAGCAAAAAAAAAACACCAACGAAAACCACAAACTTTGCAGAAATTTTAAATGAAAAATACCCGCGTTGGTCCATTGCAATCCAATGCTTTGCACTTAAGTGGCAGCTGCAGCATGTTGTCAGTTTTTGTTGTTGCTGTTGCATGATGATGGTTGTTTTAGTGTGTGGCAACTGGCTGCGAGCCGCCCAAGTACACCCCCATAATTACCCAAATTAAGCGAAAAAATGTGGAGCACACAAAAAAAATGTATAAAAATATGAATGCAGCCGCTGCTGTCCGTATTGCAACGACGAGTGTTAAAAAATTATGTAGCACAAAGTTTTGTGAGCAAGGCAAAAGAAAAAAATTAATATAAATGTATATGAATGCGAAAAATTTTGCGAAAATAAAGTTTGTGCTATCTGAAGCGGAACAAATTCCTACGTTGCAAGATGAGCGCAGCGGTCAACGGCTGTATGTCGGCTGGCGAGTTGAAATTTCGTCAAAGTGCAACAAAGCGGCAGCAACAGTGAAAATGAAGTGCAATAACAACAACGAGTATGTATATAAATAAAATCATGCCCTGCAGCAACGAATTATAGCAGGCGAGAAAATGACAGGCCGCATAATCAGCAGCCGCAAGGTGGCAACAACAGCAACAACGAAATCAACCCCAAGTTTGGAAACGGGTTTTAGCAGCCAGCAACAGTCGGCAGCATCCACCGAAAGTGGCTGGCAACAAAAATTTCAAACAACAACAGTAATATTGATAACAACAACAACCACAACAAACACTAGTGCCTTTGCTGCTTCTCTTGCCGCATCAAAACATTTTCCACTTGCGGCTGCCGCTGCCTGTACGCCATCTTCACACAACTTCATTGCTTGCAACATCGTCGGCATTTGGCGCTGCCTACACCTTTGCAACTTTTTCGTGGCGTGGCGTGGCATGGCATGTAGGTACGCTTTTATTATCAATTCCATTTTAACGCTTCGAATTTTTTTAAGCTGCAATTCCATTTTGTTGTTGTTCTTGTGATTATTGTTGTTGCTTTCACGCGAAATTTAATGATGAAGTGCTTAGTAAACCTGTCGACAACAAATTGGCGCACCCAAAAGTGCAAGCGCGCTGCAACTGGGAGAGGTCTTTGCAACACCAAAGCGTAGAAGGCAACCAACAGTTATAGCCGCGCCAAACGAAATGGCTGCCTGCCACAAAATCGAAAATCATGCAGAACTGCCTGTCGCCGCGGCGTTGTTATGATGATGATGATGGTGTTGCCACAAAATGCACATAATTGCGCGCTGATTGTTGTAGCAATTGGGGGAGAGGTGCCAACAGGCAATACAGCCTTGAGTGGGTGGATGCCAGGCTGCTGCAAAATACCGCTGTAGCCGCGAAATTTCGTGATTTCGATTGTTGTTGTTGTAAGAGTTTCATGTTGTTGCTGTTGTATGTTGCATAGCCAACGGCAACGCGCTACATTCGCGTTATTTAATTATATGTCAAAAATTCGCCGAAATTGGCATTGACGCGGCTGGCGAAGTGCAGCGTGTAAGTACTTGCAACAACGCCAAAAACAAGCGTGCAACACTTACACAAACACCCGCTGCACTTATATATACATAGTAGTTTTGTGTAAAACTCCAGTGCATATTGCGCCAAAGCAGCTTGCAATGCGCAAAATCCAACATAAACAACGCCAAAAAAGCGGCAGCAGCAGCAGTGGCAGCTACAAAAACAACAATAATACAAGCACTGAAAATTTACTTCGATTCACTCAAACAACAAAAATTTTCGCAAAACTGCATTATTTTCCCGGTTCGAAAATCAAATTTTCCATTCGCCTTGGTCAAGCATGGGATTTGTTGCATGTTGCAAGCTTGTATCCAAATACCCGCAGCAGCATTAGCCAGCTGAGGCACTTAACTACAATTGCCATTGGATTTTGATTCAATTCATGGTTTTTAGTTCCGAATGCGAGCTAATCCGTTGTAGTATGCCACAACACATGCCGCAAACTTGCTGCAAAGTACCTAGAAAATACACTGACATGCATGCGATTGCACTACTGGCAACCGATAATCAAATTTTGTGGCTTGTAAGTGCTCTTCGGCGAGTGCATGCCGTCAAATCGCTGTTGCACTGCATTGTGGCCGTTCTGTTGCATAAGCTAGGATTATTGTACGCATGTAAATAGCGGTAATTGCGCGCATGTTCTAGCGTGAGGCAGGCGGCTCGCGTCAGCATTAAAACTCATTTGGAGTACACTCTTTCGATTAAGATTTCTAAGCAATCGTTAGCCTTTTTGAAGATTTCCTCAGAAGCCTTGGAAAATAATAAACCACAGTGGAAAAATTGCAGCCATTTTTATAAATGTGTACGCGTTTGTTGATTCTCAAACAAGGCAGCTACTTAGTTGCAAGCAATTTCTATGCAACTCCAAACAAAATTGCAGCAAATTAGGCATTTCCGCTTGCTAATGAACTTAATGCTTGGTTGCCGGTTGGCGTTTGAAATTTTCAAGCAATTGTTTTGCGTAATGTGGCAGATGGTTTGTTTGCGTTGCAACAATAGCCGTGTTTTATTTGTCCAGAAATTTAAGCTATTAGCTTATTTTGTATGGAGGACTTACCCAACATAATTATATTGGCTTATGAAAAGCTATCTTGGCTTGTATATTGAACAAGAGGCATTGCCATTCAGCATCAGAAATTTTCTCCTTTAGGCAGTCAGAAAGAGCCAAAACTTACTTTNTAATTTCGTTTTTATTTGGCCAAGATTTAGCTATTTGCTTGTGATGGTTGAATAAAATATGCCTAATGAAGCCGCATTAAACGAAATTAGCTTACAATTTCTAAGAAATAAATATTTGAGTGCGGAATTATGAAAAAAGGTACGATTGAATTGTGCTTTAGCTTAGCGTTTTTTTTTTACTGTTACAGAGAGCTGTAAATGACTGTAGGGAAAGTTGGTAGATAATTCGAAGTGTAANAGGCTAACATAGGAAATAAGCTAATTTCGTTTTTATTTGGCCAAGATTTAGCTATTTGCTTGTGATGGTTGAATAAAACATGCCTAATGAAGCCGCATTAAACGAAATTAGCTTACAATTTCTAAGAAATAAATATTTGAGTGCGGAATTATGAAAAGTGGTACGATTGAATTGTGCTTTAGCTTAGCGTTTTTTTTTTAACTGTTACAGAGAGCTGTAAATGACTGTAGGGAAAGTTGGTAGATAATTCGAAGTGTAAACGTCATCATCCAAAACAATTAAGAATATTAGTTGAAAATTTCTAGTTTGGGAATTCTTGAAGCCCTTGCTCACGATGAATGTATATGCCTTTATTCACAAGAAAGCAAAAACAGCTACTGGTTGTACCCCATTCTGAGTCAAATTTTGGTTAGACGAAAAAGCTCGTGCGTTTTTTTTCACACAAAATGTTGCTAAATTTTCTGAATATTAGTTGAAAATTTCTAGTTTGGGAATTCTTTAAGCCCTTGCTCACGATGAATGTATATGTATTCACAAGAAAGCAAAAACAGCTACTGGTTGTACCCCATTCTGAGTCAAATTTTGGTTAGACGAAAAAGCTCGTGCGTTTTTTTTCACACAGAATGTTGCTAAATTTTCTGATATTTAAAAATTTTTTATTGAAACAAAATCTTTTTATTTTCTTTTTGTCTTTTTGGCGAACTCATAATGCTAGTGATGTGCTGTTTCGAGTATTTTAAGAACCGGTTCTGTCGAGTGCGCCTCCAAGCAGCACCGAGAATTCGGACCAGTTTCGGTTCTCAAAAAAGGGGTAACGGAAATAAGCCTTATCCAAATATGGCTTAACAAAAGATTTGACAAAGTTTTTACAAAAATTCCATTTCGCTTTATATTTTTGTTATAAAGTAAAGTAAAGAAGATTAATAAATGTATTACATTCATCAAAACACTAGCGTGCCTTTATTTGTGGCTAGTGACGCTATCTAAATCGAAGTTCGGGCTGATATCTAGATATTTAGATTTTATGCCAAAACAATAAATGTTTTGCCTAAAGTGCATTGTGCACTTCGTGGCGAACCTTCGTTTCCGGGTTCTTTTTTAATCGATTTTCGGTTCTTCCGGCATCGTTTTTCGGTTATTTTGGGATCGAGTTTTGGTTCTTCCGGAACTGTTTTTCGGTTCTTTTGGCATCTAGTTTCAGTTCCGTTAGAACCGTTTTTCGGTTCTTGTAAGAATCGGACCGGTCGGTTCTCTAAAGGACCCGGTTCTCCGGTTCCGGTTCCTCGGTTCTGTACATCACTACAATGCGAATCTAATTGACATTAAACCAATTTTTTTTAGCAAAAGTTAATAATAACCAAAGAAGTTGATTTAATAAAACATGATACTTTCAAACATATTTTGCCAAAACCCAAATGTTAACCCTTGATGACTGATGGGTCTAATTTTTTTTTTTTTAATTTCTGAAAAGGTTTGAATGCGGTTTTTTTCTAAATATTTGTGTTAAAGAAAAAAACGTTCACTTAGTGGCAAAAACTATTTATGCGGTGCCTGTTTTTGAAAAGTATTACACATATTAATTCCAATTAAAACCCTGATGGGTGTGAGTTCCTAACATGTCTGCTAAAAAGTTAAAAGAAGCAGCCTTTGTAAAAGAGGAAAAGGATATAAATTTTAAAGTCGCAATGTCTACATTAAACCAATCTGTTGAAGAATAGTCAAAAAATAAAAAGAAGCTGTAGCTTTTGTCAGTGGAACCTTTTGCTTAGTACATAATTACTTTACAACAGTCACAACGACCTGTCCCACCGGTCACAATTGTAAATATTTTAAAATATTTAGGGCCGTTTTCTCATCTAACCTTTAGTTTACCGGCCACTTTATCGTCTCGATATACGAGTTTTTGTTTTCTCATCAGCGCATTAATTTCTCGAATCGATAAACTGTTGCTCACCCGATGCAACCTTTAAAATTTGTACCCAACTTTAAATTTTGGTTTGGTTTTGGTTCATGAGTCAGATATATTAGATATTTCAACCAAGGTTTTGGCTTTTGCTAACAGTTCCTCTTGCTCTATATTTGCTTATGTCGCATTGCCAACCTTTGAAATTTTATGACGAATGTAGTGAAGTTTCACTCCCGGAAATGTAGTGAAGTTTCACTATACGAAATAACAAATTAATTTTTACCGGCAAGGTAAGAAAACGAAAACACTTTAAAGTGAGGAACAATTTATCTGCCCTGTTAGTAAAGGCCACTTTACAGCTTACATTAGAAAACGGCCCTTAGTGCTATGAAAATTATATCAGCCAAATTTTTAATGAAAACGAAAGTGTATAATATATATTTTAAAACAAGAAAAGTAAGTGCACCTGGGCCACACTGGAGAAGTGAAACTTACGTTACATACATATCTATTTTGCCTCATAACCAATATACTTACATACATATGTACATACATACATACATCTGCTTTTGCTTAAGGTTCTATTTTTTGTCTTTTTTCTATCTAGATCCCTACCCCTACCCCTGTCCGTTCTACTTATATTTATGTTACTCCGTTTTCCTTTCTCTGNCCGCCCGAACTTAGACTTTCTTACTTGTTATCTTTATACTCTATCGATAACAAAATCGATAGTAACATCCAATAAAATATCGATAACAAAACCGATAAAAATATCGATTACAAAATCGATGAAAAATGTCGATAGCAAATTCGATAATAATATTGGTAGCAAAATCTATTAGAAACTTGAAAAAAATATCCACAACAAAATCGGTAAAAATATCGATTACAAAAGCGTTAAATATCGATAACAAAATCGATAAATATCGAATATAAAATCAGTAAATATCGATAGCAAAATCGAAAAAAATGTGGCACCCAGAAATGGTGCATATGNGCTAAGAAATAGTTAAAATATTGATTACAAAATCGATAACAAATTGATAAAAGCATCGATAACAAAATTGATAAAACTATCGATTATTATATCGATAAGTTCCAAAAATATCGATAGAAAAGTTAAAAAGAATATAGATAAAAATTTCGATAAAAAATCGATAACAAAACCTATAAAAATATTTATTAGTTTTATCGATAAGTCCCGATAATCCCGAAAATCTCTAAAATCCCAAAATATTTCCCAGATTGAGTCTCTGTGTCTCTCTCTATATCCTTTCCTCTTTAATTACCTTTTTTTTAATCTTTCTTCCCTTATCTTCATCTTTACTTTTACCGGTATCCTTCTCCTCCACTTTATCTTTACTTTTGTGTTTACCATTTTCTCCACCTACATATTCCCCTTCACCTTTGTCCTTATATATATGTTATCTTTACTTTTGTGTTTATCATTTTCTTCACCTACATATTCCCCTTCACCTTTGTCCTTATATATATGTATACTAGCTGTACCCTGCCACGCTTTGCTGTGGCATATTTCTGTTATATGGACGATAAATTATTAACGAAACAAAGCATACGTTTCATATGTATTTGGTTATGTAATAAGTACTCGTGTGCACACAATATTTGTTATTTTTCCATTCTCTGCATAGATATCAAGGATATCTGGTTTGCCGACACAGGAACACGCAACTCTGAGAAGCAATCCGCATCTAAATCTAAACCATACTTTTCCAAAGTTCGACCTGGAGCATTATTGATTGTGATTCCGAATGTCAATCGAATTGGGAATTCAAATCTTTTAAATTGAATCATCATCATTAAATGGAATCATGGGAATTCTTCACCTTTGAAAGGCCACGTTAAAATCTTTTCTTACATTACGTTCTTCATCAATTTCTTAACTGCGAGTCGCATTCCGTTGCAGAGTTTTCGCTGATTAATATTCCGCAACATGATAACTGTCAAACCTATTTTTAATTTCAGTATGTGAGGTCTCCCTGGAAGATTAATCGAGTTCAAAAATTTCGTTG